>NC_056733.1:1564222107-1564524607 GCF_019279795.1 Protopterus annectens | reverse complement strand
TAAAATGAACAAACCTTTTTTTTTTAAATCCCATAAAAGCTAACCATATGTGCACAGGTGTGCCCATCTCTTAGCTACGGTTAATGCAGCTTAAATGGCTAAGGAGGATAACAAGGAAGATATATGCAAACGAAGCAGCATAGCAATAGTGTAGTGGGCAGAACATTTGCCTTACAAGCAGGCATTCTCGGTTCGAGTCCCACTGCAGCAGACTCCATTTTCCATGGCAAAGCATGTTATGAGCACTATTTATGTTGCATAACCACTAAATAACATATTTTTATGAACTGGAGTACTGCAGTAAATGCACATGTGAGGTGTCAGTGTCATAATGAATAAGGCACTAGTAAGCAGGTTTAAGCACAAATAAGCAGTAGTAAGCATATTTAAGCACTAGTAAGTGTGCTTAAGCCCATTTGCATGGTGGTAAGCAATGCCTATAATGGTTAAGCAGTTCTAAAGCTATCACTCCGTAAGCAGATGTAATGGCAGGTTACTATTGCTTACCATCATGCAAACCCGCTTACAAATGCTCAAAAGTGCCTTAATCACTATGTATCCAACAGCCCTTGTTCTGCCCATCAACAAAATAAACAACCATACAGGTCTCAATCCCAGCATCCTATACACCAAAGTCATAGTAGTTAACCACCAAGCCATTACAGAAGTACAGAAAAATGAGGCATCAGCAAACAAGTCTCCACCATAGTAAAACCAAACTGAATCTGTGAAAGGAATCAGTATACAGTCATATGTTCCATAACCCACTATATAACATAAATATGTGAACTGGAGTACAGCAGTAAGCCCAGAAGTGAGGTGTAATTGTAAAAGAGTATTGAAGTCTTCAATAAAACACAAGGACCCCATAGAGTGTACGTACACATTAATCATGGATACCAGGATGATATATAAGATGTAATGAATAGGAAATCAATGCCAAAAATGAAATATAATGCAAAGTCTAATGTAAGCAACATTAAGCATGGCAAAGCCCAGCATAGGATGTGTAAGTAATGTGTACACCAGCTAACTCACTGTGCCCAGTGGTATACCCCTTTAAACAATGCCAACCTTAGGTAAGCAGGTTTGCCCATAGCTTAGCCTTTTCAAAACCGGTCAATCACAGAAAAGTGCAGGAAATCAGCCCTACTTAAACCCAAGAGGCGGGAATACATCTTTTAACTGGTTGTAGCTTTCTCTTGCAGGCACTATAACAGTAAGGGGAGAAGATGTGTGCTTTTGGGTGTTGGCAGCACTGGTGCATCCAGGCGCAAAGGTCATGGCAGGACTCCTTGTCAAAGGCCATGATCAGAGACTGCTGCAGGGCCAGTAGCAGGGCTCCCAATATAAGACCACTGGCATACCCCAAACTGGTGAGCAGGTCAGGCACTACCATGCTGACCTGAAGCGGCATAAGGGGGACCGCTTGGAGGAGTGGCTCCAAGAGGCTAGAGCAGCAGGGGATGTTCCAGTCATATGTATCACCCCAGTATGTGTGTAATAATTGCCAGCTCAGGTATATCATGGATAGGTATGGCTAAATATTCCTCTTATGTCCCCCACAGCTGCAATGGATTGGGCCGTGAACCAGGAGGCCCACATCAGTCACCTGGCTAGGTTGCGACGTGAGGCAGGTCAGTAATACTCATGCATTTACTGTCATAGGAAATAAAACTAAAAGTAGTAGTAAATTAATTGCCTGTATAAAACATGTATTGTTCAAGGCAAGTACTGCATACACTAGAGAATATGGTAGGAAGAGTCTCATATTGTTTGTATGTCAATAAAAGTGTAATAGCCTGACAAAACAGCTGGACGGCATGTGTATATTCTGGTATTATATGGTAATGTAGATTTGCAGTCATGTAATAGTACTGTTGTAATAAACACTGTTGCCCACACCATGCATCATACATTGAATGTGTAGAAATGCCTGTATATGACAGGTGTAATCCCCAGAGGCCATTTAGTACAACTGAGAGACGCATAGACAGTAAACAGGGAGAATGCAGACAACAAAAAACAAATAGCACATGCAACTGAGATGTGAACTGTTGTTTTTTAGCACTACTGTGATGGACAGTGTTTACGTTGTAGCAGATACAGCCATGGTCTGAATCCTGGGAGTGGAATTCGGCTGCATACAGAATCATACCCCACAACTGTACAGATGAGGCTAGAATGTCCAGTATATGGGCCCATATCTGCTGCCTCTCCCCCTGTCCCCCTGATAAATCTTTGGAATGATCCCAGATGTTTAGCCAGCAAACGGGGAATACAAATGATTGTCAAACATCTATGAGAACACACCTATCACTGTAGCACCCCCCAAAACTGTTAGGAGAGTAATATGTCAAGTATGTCCTATCTACACTTGCATGTTGTCAAGCTGTGACCAGAGTGTGCACAGTAACAGAGTAAGATGTATGCGCATAATACTAATGTGTAATCCAGAACGTTGTGTGGCAACAGTTATGTAGTGCTAACAAACATTGCTCCCACAGCTACGTCGGATACGAACACTGTGCTGAGAAATACAGACCATTATAACCTGTACTGGTACTGTTCACTCTGGTATTGTAGGGAATTGTGAGTGTTGCAGGTTCTCTGAATAATAAAGTATCACTGGTCACTGTCACCCACACTGTGCTACATAATATAACTGTGTAGGAAAGCATGTATATGTGTGTGCCAGGTCACAAAAGGTGGAAGAGGACAATATTCTAGATATGTCCCGGCACATCAGCATGTGGTCAACACATGGCCAGAGTCTGTGCAGAAAGAGTTGGATAGCTATGTGCACAAGATCAACCCAGAATCTGGAAGTATGTGTAAAAACAGTTAGATAGGGTTAGCAAACATTCCCTCCACAGGTATACCAGGTTAGAGGTGTATACTGCAGGTAAAACCGGTTCATGTGTAATGATGACAACAGCCATATCACTGTCCAAACTAAGGCTATAGGGTAGTGTAGTAAGACTTGCAACGTATAGATAACAGCACTGACTAAGAAAGTAATGCAGACTACAGGAATATACTAGTTGTTACTTGACATCCTTCTCCCCCCACCACCATATATTCAACAATAATCAACATACCTACCCCAACTAGTATGTAATGACATCTATGTTCCAATAATGTCCAATTGTTTGATAAATATTTTAATGGTGCTCATGCATGTGCTATATTGAATTATTCCAACATTGGTGGCATGGTGCCATCAATGTACCTGCATGCTGTTTTTATTACCATATTACCATGTATGCATGTGTTGTGTTTGTTATGCAACTGTTCCGTATCTAGTGTCTGGGTTAATGGGAATATCTATGCATGCTGTTATACCTAACCCTGGAATGTGATGACTATTACTAACCCACATATGATGATGACATCTAAACACTATAGCACGCTTGGGAAGGCCGGTCCCAGCAAACTCACCTGTCCCACCTCAGCTGGCCATGGCACCAAGCACCAGCATGTCTGGGGCCCAACCCGGGATCTCCCTGTCCATTGGTCCCACACCACCTTCGGGCGGAACCACCTCAGGGGATAGGGCTCACTCCCCTGGGAGTGGGAGCGGACAGGCACCTGTCACCCATTGCCAGGTCGAGGTCATGGTGCATAGAGAGATCAACCAGCAGTTTAGTGATCTCCTACTCCAGCTCGAGGGCTGCATGTTGTGATTAGAGAGTCACCCTGGCACTGCAACTCAGCCCCCAGCACAGCCACCTTTGGGGCTGTGAAGGTGCAGTGGTGACTGCCCATGGGTGGGGACCTCAGTCCCACTGTTACCACTAGAGGGCTTGTGGGCTTCCAAATTCCCAACACTCCTCCCCATCAAGGTGTTTACCCTCCACATGTGTCATATACTGCCCCATATGTGTCTTGTTTGTCTTGACTGTTAACCTACCCAACCTACCTCCCCAAATATACCTACTACTCCTCCCCAACATCCCATTCTCAACTGAAAAAAAAAAGGACAATCTGTTCCCACAAAAAAAATCTCGCCCCATATATAGCCAACCATTTCGCACATGTGTCCACTGGACACATGTAATCTGGTCTAATTCGCATCACAATGTATTATTGTTATCCCTCCCAGGGGTTTGAGTGTCCTAATCTTCCTCCAAATTCAGTGTATATGCACAGCTGTTGCTGTAGAAGAAATGGGCAGCTATGAACCTTCCATAAACCCTTCTTGCACATCCCTGGCTATTTTCCCTACTGTCTTTCCCTCTTTGTGCCCCTTTTTTCATCACTTTCCTATCAATCCCTTTTTCTTTTCTTTTAAAGAAATTAGAGCTGGGGTAAGTTGGAGTAAGCACTTTTAAGCAGCATTAAGCAGGTTTAAGCCTGTTTGAATGGGGGTAAGCAATGTCTACACAGGTTAAGCAATTTAGAAGCTGAGTATAAGAAACTGTAACCAGAATTTAACAGTGCTTACCTCTGTGCAAACCTGTGCAAACTTGCTTACAACTGCTTGAAAGTTCCTTAATCACTCTGTATCCAACGGCCCGTATTCTGCCCAGCAAAAAAATAAACAGCCTCTGCACGGCTCGAACCCAGGACCCTGCACACCATAGACAAAGTGATTTACCACTAAGCGATGTCAGATATACATAACCCTAATGTATCTACAAACATATCATCCAGCCCAGTCCTTTAACAGTACAGAAAATGTATTCCAAAATTTAGATGTATGTGTGTGTGTAAATATATTAATATCTAAACAAATACAACAACTCTATATATGTAGATATATATTTCTACATCTATATGTCTAAATATGCACAGAAAGTTACATATATCTAAGCATATATATATATATATATATATATATATATATATATATATATATATATATATATATATATGTATACACAGACATAGTTATATATATGTAAGCAAAAAAAAAAAAAAAATATATATATATATATATATATATATATATATATATATATATATATATATATATGTGTATATATGGGCATACATCTCTAGATAACAATGGGAAAATAACTAAAACATCTATGTGCACATGTGCTGTTAATGGGGTTGAGAGGCCAAAACAATATACGTCTTGTATGAATAGGCATACCCTCCACAGCCAAACACATCTGCCCTGCAATACACTACCAAATGTTGCAGATCCCATAACCAGGACCTGATACGACATGGGCACAAGATGTTAACAGTACTACATCCCACCTGTATGATGTCAGGCTGATATTGGTAACATATCTTGCAGTACAGTCTGGCTCCCTTAGGAAATGTACAATGTGGAAGCTATCAACATCAACAGGATACATATACACAGACACATGTATGCAGATACAGATATATACACACACACACACACACACACACACACATATATATATATATATATATATATATGTGTGTGTGTGTGTGTGTGACTACATATACACATGCAGAGATATTTACAGTAAGATACATATGTAGAAGGTGCACGCAATATGGAATAGCCACTATGCCTACAGTTAACTCCATAACAACTGGACACTGTTTGAGCCACCCATACAAATGACAATTGTTGCCTGCAACATATACCTGCAGAGAGGTCATAGGATATAACACCACACACAGGTTTGCATAAATGGAAATTCTTCATTTGTATACTATTACAGTTTTATATGCCATTTCATATAACTGTTCAGACACTGACATCCATATAAACAGAGTAATGCAGCTGTGAAACAGTTATACTAATACAGTAGTGTGGAAAGGTTCATGACTGTTGCTGTCCAGGCCAAGCCCTTCAAATAATACAATAATAAAAACAGACTGGGCCACAGGATACCAAACAATTAACAGTAAGTAATGCAGGTGTATAGTTCAGCAGCCTCTATCTACACTCTGCACACAATCAGTAGGTGGTAAAGACTTCAGTTGACCAAATGGGATGTAACTGTTACATAACAAGCCATAACTGATGCCATTACAAGCACACTGACCACAGGTCAGGCAGGTAAAGTAGTAATAGACCTTGTGTTGTGGTCACTTGTGTGGGCATTTAGAGGACTGAGATGTTAATGAGTGGTATCAATGTGTGTATGTTAAACAAGTTTGATGCAGGATGGGATAACACATGGACATATATGTGGGACTGTCTGTAAAGCCATGGACAGTTAGGTATTATGGATATGTGTGTACTGTTAGGTAATGCTGTACAGGTTTTAAAGTGCATCTATTGTTTTCCCCCACAGGTGGCGAGGTGGGTCAGGGTCCCTCCTGCATGCAATCTGATGCTGGTGTATATACAAACACCGAAGATGATGATATTAATGTTGAGGTACAGGTGGGGTTGTCAAAGGCCGTGACTGTGCCAATATTTGACATCCCCCTTTTAGCCACCCCATGCCCGCACACAGTTTCAGTGCCTATACACACCCCATCACCAGTGGCCATAGTGGAGTGACAGCTGGTGTTCAGTGGCAGTGCACAGGAAAGAGTGGTAACCACACTTTCCTGTGCACCAGAAAGTGTGGTAACCATGCCTACTGTGTCTGGTCACAGCAGGCATAAATGGATGTCCATCAGGCCACCACATAGGCAGATGTCCCAGGGTGCTTATGGTAGGGCTGCTGGATATCATGCCCCTGGCAGAGGCGACATAGCTGGTACAGCAGAAGCATGTTTCAGGCTGTCATGGTGATGCAGGCATGTATAGAACATTACCACAGACAGGGCCTGAGGCTGCAGAAGGCTGCTCTCAAATCTTCAAATGGCAATGCCTGTGGACTGGCTAGTGTCATCCGTGGATTAACTGAGTTCATGGATAGACAGTCTGGTGAGATGATGGCCCTTATCGACCGTGGTCTGTCCGTGCTTGAACATGTGGTGGGAGTACGGTGATGGCTGTGTGGATGTAGACCAGCAACGCCAACAGCTGGTAGTCAATGTGGACATGCTAGGACACCAAGAGGCTCCCATACTGGACATAGCAGCCCTAGCAGTGCATGGGGTTTGAGGTCCACATCACATCACAGCAGGCCATGTGCACATGGTCTTACCAGTCCCAGGAGGGACCTGGTACCAGCGGACAAATTTCATCAGCAGGTGAGAGTAGCACATCAATGCCTGTACCTGGACATGCCCGTGGAACCCCTGGCAGGCACAGTCCATGTGTCCATGGCCAGAGGCAGTGAACTGCACACCCTGCCAGGTATGGTCTGCAGCTGTCTACAAACACCTGTGTAGGGCAGCCACATGGCAGAACTGTGTGCATGCATACCCACACACTATGCAAACACACCTAGGGCAACCCCATACCTACACACACCAGATCATTTTGCCCAGCTCCTAACAGTACACCCCTCACCCACACACATGGTGTCAAATGTATGGCCTACCCTTGGCCCCTGGTAAACCAACATCACACCCTGTGCATATGATGATACCTGTGCCACATCCCTGTCATCCATACCATCAATGCAGGGACAGGCTGATATGGTTCTGATGCACATGGTGACTGTACTACAGGGTACCACGGTACTGCAGTGTACCATGCTGTAGGGATTAGAGTGTAAGGCATATTTGGAGGGTAGTGTAGCCATCCAGCAATGATGCATTATAGCTGTTAGTAACACTGGTTGATTGCAGTACCTATAACGTTATCCATTGTGTTACAGGTGTACATGTGTCAGCACAAGGATGGTCTGCAGTCATATTCTACAATGGGGTATGTCACTGTGGTGACACCATGGCTGTGACATATCTGGGGTACAGCTGAATACATTTCACAGGTTACTAAACCGGTTATTGCCTGTGCCACATGGACAGGTGGCCCACTGAGCTGTGTATACCCTGCAAACTGAGGTAAGCCCATTCACATACAAGCATACTGTTACTTGGCAACACTGAGACTAGTCCCCTACCTAGCTATGTCATGATACTGAAGTGTGTGGCTTACATTGCACACACTGCACAGCATTTAGGGTGAGGTGTGTCCCAGGTTACATGGTAAATGCAGACCATCCCCCAACATGTACAGTATGCAAATTGGGGCCAGACACACATCTGAGATACCAGGGCCCATCACTGTTAATTAACTTGGCCATGTCTCCAATGTGTTACAGGTAGGCTGGACATATCACATGCATAACTGGCTTGGATTGTGGTAACAGTTACCTGTATGATTGATGGTGACAGTGGTAACCATAACGTGGTACATGCAACATATATCAGGTGTACCTTGGTGTAATAACAGTGTACACAGCACCAACATCCCCACTGGATATTGTACTCCCTGAAACCCATGATGACACTCTGCCATACCCACCATCACACATTGGCTGTGACTGCAATACAACCCATAGTATAACTCAATATTGGTACTACAGGGATATGCATCTTATGCACATGCCACACACATAGTAGAGTGTTGCATTGTCTTGCTTCACCTATGGGCAGCAACAACACTATCTGTACTACTGTGTAGCATTGGGTATTGTAATAGGAGTATTTGGCCTTGGAATCCTGTACTCTACAGATATATGGACATGCACAACTACACACACATGCCAGAACACAATGGGTATCCTATGCCTATCACCCCATTTGTAAAACACTGTTGTGCTGGTACTGCAAGGCTCATGTAGCCGGTATGGGGGGGGCTTAACAGGGTGCATGTAATGTCCCATCTAGCACAGCCACAACTGACTATGGCAATGGGTGTTGCGTTGGTTGTGAAGGCCCTCATGGAATTCCCATGTACAGGTGTGCTAATACACAGAGACTGCTATACTCAGTCATGCACATGTACACATGTGTCAGTACAGGGGTGCATCCCTGCAGGTGGTCATAGCTGTGTACATAGCTATTGTCCAAGGGGAGATGGGTTGTGTAGGCATATTGTGTACAGTGTTATTCTGCCAACTGCTAGGTGGCAGTGGGTAATCAACTGAAAGGTACTACTGTCATGACCCTCAGAGTGAGAATGACATACATCAGCCAATCCTCCAGGTGCCTCCTGCACATGGCCACTGAGGTGGTCAAGGTGACATGTATGCAACATGCATTACAACACATGGTTAGTGTCTATGATGGAGGTCTGCAGCCAAGCATGATCTGTTGACTGTATTACTGTAGTGGAGGTACCTGTGGCAAGTGGTGTGTACAGGGTGACATCTCCTATATGTGCCACTTCTTACACAGCTGGGAAGACATGTCAGTGTCAACCACGCTTAGGTTGCCTGTACATATCCCAGCTGAATACCTGCTATCTGCACATCTGTACATGGACTGACAGTCATCAGCTTGCCAAGTAGCTGTGCAGTAGCATGAGTGCATTGACTGATGTCTGACAACAACATGTCAAATGCCCTCACTAACATGTGCTGTACAGACGGTAGTCTACAGTTACATTCCACATGATGGATCATTACACAGTAAGGGGTATATACTGTGACACAGCTCACACACCAGAGATACAACAGGGAGGCCTCTATGTCCAGCCATACTCACAGGTGTGCCTGTTGTCAGTACTACATTAAGCACTCTGCTCTTGTCTGGATGAGCACTGTCAACAGTAGTACTGCCATGATACACTACATGCCAGTGGGACAGCATGCACCCTGGGCTACTACACCTGTATGTAACACATTCACTTGGATAACAGTGCTGTACAGGCCTCATATATGTCTGTGTCCCACACATGACACTCACACCCCTTCCTACTGTAATGACAGCACATAGGTGCATGTATTGTACATGGCATTACATACACTTATTACAGGTTATCAGACTGGGTTGTATGTCCTGGTTACCAGGGCTAAGCTATGCTTAGCAAGTATCAACATTGCTGCAATATAACAGCTAAGCTGATTTGCACACTGGTAAGCACTGCCTACACTGTTAAAGTTCCTGTACATGTACCCATAGCTTAGCACCACTTAGCTTCTTGCAAACCCATGCAAACATGCTTAAAGCTGCTCAAAACTGCCTTAACCACTCTGTATCTGACAGCCCCTGCTCTGCCCAGCAAGAAAATGAACAGCCATTGAACCCAGGACCCTTTACAGAGAAGTCACAAAACTTAACCACTACACCGTGACCACTGTGACCAATGAAGACTGCTGTTGTTTTACCAATATGGCTGTCAATACACATATTGAGTAGTATTGAACATTTGCCTGTAGTTCCTAAATTGTGTAGTCCTTGTTATTAATATGACTGTTGCATCACATATGTTGTTTTATCATAATGTGCACATAGCAGACACATATGCTGAGATACATATGGGAGGGTATACACAACCGTGATGTTAACTCATGACAGGAATATGATCGTATACATGTCTACATGTACATACACATGTATACTCATACATATGTCTGCCTACACATCTGTATAGTGCTACATATATATATATATATATATATATATATATATATATATATATATATATGAAAAGATGTACATCTATATATATATATATATATATATATATATACATCTATATATATACACACACACACATATATGTATATATATATATATATGTATATATAGATATATATATGTATATATAGATATGTATATATAGATATATATACATATATGTATATATAGATATGTATATATAGATATATATAGATATATATAGATATATATAGATATGTATAGATAGATAGATATATGTATATATAGATATAGGGGCAGGATTCATGAAGCCTCCGTGTAAGAGATACAAGGCTTACACGGAGGCTGCAGTTAAACGGTGTGACGTCAGCATGTCATGCATATGCATGAGGGCATGCTGAATCACACCTAAGGCTAACATGGTCCATGGAAGACAGTAGGGGGCGTGTCCGTAGGCCGAGCCCTGCAAGCAGACATGCCCCCAGAAGAGTAAAAGTGCTCAAAGTAAACACCCACGACAGAGTCCATGTAAATGTGAATAAACAAAACACAACACATGCCCCCACAGACTATGAATATAAAATATATAAATGAACATGTTATATATTTTTTTTAAATTGTAAAGATGTTTGCCCATGAGTGCGCTTGTTTGCGTGGGCGTGCCCGTAGCTTAGCCACAGTTAGCAGTCAGTGGAAAAGCATATAAGAACTAAATATGCAAAGTAAGCCAAGAAGCAATAGCGTATCGGTAGAGACGTCGGCTGAAGAGCAGGCAGTCATGGTTAGAGCCCCCACAACATCAATTTTTATTTTTAGTAAAATAAGCACGAAACAAGTCCCTGACAAATATGTACACATATAAAATTATATTCTATGTAAAATGTAATGAAATAGGCCATTTATTTTGAAGAAATGTGAGATAGCAAAACAATAAAAAATGTCAGATGTGCCTATAGCTGAGCTACAGTTTAACAAGGTGAGTGCATCTGCCCGTAGGTGAGCAGTGGTTTAACAGGTGTAAAATGAGTGCCCGTAGGTGAGCAGTGGTTTAACATGCTGCAACTGTGTGCCCCTAGCTGAGCTGAGCGTAATATGTGTGCTTACAGCCAAATGAAGCGTAAACCAGCGTAACCCATTTGCGTGGAGCTGCGCACCGCGCCAACAAGCTAACCGACGGGCAACGTTGAGCAAGCTGTAACAAAAATGCCTTTACACAGGCATACCCCCTAGCCTGTCTAGACAGTCATAAAATATAAAAAGCAGTGGCTAGGTTCAAACCCAGGATACCATGCACCATAGTCAAGGTACTGAACCACTAAGCCACGACAGCTGTACTTAGAAATGCAGTAACAGCAAATATATAGGAATGAATAGAAAGCGGAGCATGACAAAGCAGGTTTCGTGAAGTTGATACAATTCCAAAATGGCCAATCACAGATAAGTGCGGGAAAAACTGCATACATAAGCCCCATAGGCAGGAATACACAGCATAAATGATTGTAGAACTAACTTGCAGCCAGAATGTCAGGAGTAGGTGAGGGTAGTTGCTTTCGAGCATAGAGGTGGGGTGTTGAGGAGTCCAGATACATGGTCTGGCTCCTAGTCCACAATCA
The DNA here is from genome assembly GCF_019279795.1 of Protopterus annectens. Taxonomy (NCBI): domain Eukaryota; kingdom Metazoa; phylum Chordata; order Ceratodontiformes; family Protopteridae; genus Protopterus; species Protopterus annectens. Next base: position 1,564,512,608 of record NC_056733.1, on the reverse strand, counting down.
TGAGGCCCAACTCATGCAGGGCCAGGTCCTGTGGGGAGCATATAGGGCTGAGGCATGGGACCGGTTGGCTCATGATCTCACCAGTGCCACAGGGATTCCAAGGACTGGTGAGCAGGTCCGTCACCACCATGCGGACCTGAAGAGATGTAAGCAGGACCAATCGAACCTTTGGATCCAGGAGGCCCGGCAAATGCCCAACGCCCCTCTACTGAGTAAGTTACATTTAATTATGTATGTAAGAAATTAAACTAGCTGATATTATGGAGATCTGTATTCCAATATTACTTAATTTATATTACAGCTGCATGTGTCCGTTCTGCGAACCGCAGAGCCTTTGGCGATAGGCTGGTGTGGTTACGCCACCAGGCAGGTCAGTAATCCACTCCCAGTAACTGTAAAGAAATATAAAAGTATGACAGTTAGCAAGAGTGCAGTGTAGTCACTAAGTAATAAAATGTGCAAGTAACAGTGTAAGAGTGTTTGCAAGTATTGCTTGATTACAAAAGTGTGTTGCAGTCTGTAATCCAAACAGAAAAATGAAAATGTCTGAAATAAAGTCTGACATAAAGATGCTCCACCTGTAATATAATAGTACACAACCTGCAGCAAGCTGAAAAGTACAGCTGCAGAAGATGAGTAAATCACATGTGTGAAATATATCCCTGTTGAAATACTGAAACATGACAGAAGTGAGACTGCTGGAAAGGATTGTAATAACTACAGGTAAAACATGTCAATAAAGCCTAGAAGTAAGTACCATCCTGAATAGTAAAATGAAAACAAGTGAGAGAGTGTGAGTAAGAGTTATGAATCCACCAATAAAGTAGTAATAACCCCTGAATAAAGTATACTGCAGTCAGTACAGAATGAAATGAATGTGACAAGTAGAACCAAACTGCAAAATGTGTTCAAAGTGTTGCTGCAGCTGGAATGTGTATCCCAAAATTTGGATATGTTGCTCTCAGTCTGTAATATGCAGATAGTATGATTGTCTGAAATACCAAACATCCACAGTTTTCTATAGCTATATAAAGCAAATGTAGCAGGATGATGTAGCTGAACAAAGCCAGATATGAACGTGTATGAATAACAATAAAATGTATATTGATGTAGCAGTAACAGTCCTATCACCAAATTGAAGTAGTTATCATATAGGAAGCTGTAGTTAGAACAGTAGTGTGTATATATCTGCAGCTATTAGAAATGTACAGCATATGTATTGGTATTCGAAGGTGTTAATAATATTTTCTTCACCCCACCCTATAACCACATATAATCCATTCCACGTGAAATTGGTATGTGCAATCACAATTAACACCCCTGGACATTTGTCCTGTTGGGTCATAAATATTTGCATGTACGTTGATGCATCCGCCCTGTTCATACATCCAAACCTGATGGCCTGTTGCCATCAATCAACCCTGCATGTTGTTGGACTGTGTATTGCTGTTCAAATTATGCATGTGTTATGCTCACTGTTCAATGGTGTGAATATCTGGGTGTTTGTTTAATGGGAATACTAATGCATTATGTTACAACTAATTGCGAATGGTTTTGTATGTTACTAACCCAAACTGTTATGACATAATGCAAAACATAGGATGACAGGAAAGGCAGGTTCCAGCGGACCCACCTCTCCCACTTCAGCTGGCGAGTGCACCTGGCACTAGTGCCCAGTCTGGACCCTCCTCCGGTGGCCCTGTGCCACTTGTAGGTGGAAGCGCTGCAGGGGATGGGGCCCGTCCCCCCTCTGCAAGTGTGGCTGGAGGAGAACCACCACTCACCCTCCGTAGCATCCGGACTGTGGTGCATAGGGAGATCTGGGACTCTGTTCTCGAGCCCCTACGCCAGCTTGAGACACAGGTGGCACAACTTACGGGCATGCCTGTTGCCCGGCCTACACAGCCCCCAGCACAGCCCCGTCCTGGGCAGTGAAGGAACAGTGGCAACTGCCCATGGGTGGGGATATCAGTTCCACTGTTGCCATCTGTGGGCTCATGGGCTCTGGATATCCAAACATCCATCCCCGTCAATTGTGTAACCCCCTGCACACGTGTCATACACCACCCCTGTATGCGTCTTGTTTGTCTTGTCTGTTGACCTACCCAACCTACCTCCCCAGCTATACCAACTTCCTTTACCTGACATACCACTCTCACCTGAAAAAAAAAAAAAAAAAAAGGGCACTCTGTACCCACAAAAAAATCACGCCCCATACATAGCTGCCCATTTTGCACACATGTCAGCTGGACATGGAAACTGTCAATTACAATTGGCTGTACAACAAGTATTATTGTTGTCCTGACACCTCTCTCAGGGGTGGAAGGTTTCAAATGTCACACCAAATTACAAACATATGCACAGCTGTTGCTGATGAAGAAATGGGCAGCTATGGGCCTTACCTACATCCCTCCTGCAAAACCCAAGCTTGTTTCCCTACTGTCTTACCCTCTTTGTGACCCCTTTTTCACCACTTTCCTGTCTACCCATTTTCATTTCTTTCAAAGAACATAGCGCGGGTGTGGCCAGAGTAAGCACTGTTAAGCGGTTATAAGCGGGTGTGTGCGGAGCTGAACTCCAGTGCGCATGCGGCAGCTCCACGCAAACCAGCTCTAACCCGGTTAGAAGTGCCTTAAAAGTGCCTTAGTCACTCTGATTGCCAGGTCCTGTAGTCAGTTCAAAAGCAAAATAAAATCCCACTGTCAGTCCCGAACCCAGGACCTTGAAAACAGTAGTCTGCATGACCTACCACTAAGTCATGACTGTTATAAAAGAACATTGTGCTAAAATAAATATATCATGTAATAGTATGAATGAATGTAAAGGGAATATAGGATGTGTAGTACACAAAGCATGTCATTTATACTTACTGTCAAAACTAGTGGATTTCCATAATAGTAGTGTGTGAACAGAAACAGCCATGCTAGTTGGTAGCTAGTAGGTAATAATGTCAGTTAATGTACATATATAAATGTATGTATATTTACATATATATAAATATATATATAGTTGTAGGTGTCAGTGTGCATACACACTTACTACAGGAAACAGGAGAGAGGAATGGAGAAATGTGAATCTACATCACAACCTGAATCATGAGAGAGATACTAACCGTTACACTCACAGAACAGTGTCCACAGCATACCAGCATGGTCCCCGCCCTTACAATCTGAAAGGGCAATGCCTATCTCACATACCCTTTTATAGCACTGTCCTGAAATCACAGTGAGAACTGCAATCAGTACACAACTGGCTGCATGCAATTAGCAAATGCTGGCTTACAATTGGTGCAGAGGCCATCACATGGACTTATGCAGCTACCTACAAAAACATCCTGTACTCACACTCCACACATGCAATACTTTCATTGCACTGTCTGGAGGCAGACAGAGAGAGAGAGAGAGAGAGAGACAGACAGAGAGAGAGAGAGAGAAAAAAAAATTAAGAACACAAACAACAACACACGGTACACAAACTAAGTTGAAGCTGTCAGCAGTGTCAGTACCAAGCTGTGCCAGCAGCAGCAGGAAACTGTAGTAGCGGTAATGCAACCAGCTGTGACAAACACAGGTAATGTAAAGTAACAAGTTAATAGTCTGCATACTGTGAACCCTCCATATGTGTCATAGGTCTGTATCTATAGGTATGTCCATGTGATATGTTGTGTGCATGTAGTTCCACCCAAAGGGGATGACTATACATTACATGTCATTCAGTGTTAGGCCATGATCCTGGCACCAGTTTTCCATTTCAGTGAGGCCTGTCTGTAGGATGTGTGTGTCAGCTGGTGTAACGACTATGGCGCTTAGTTTGCAGTCATCTGGGAACTTTGTCATCCACAAACCGCACATGTTTGCTTTTACATCTGAGAAATAAATGCCAAACAAGAGGGGTCCTAGGACAGAGGCCTGTGGGATACCACATGTGACTGGCATTGAGTCTGACATGGCTCCTACAATATCGATATTATGGATTCTGTATGTCAACCAGTGTGCAACCCATCAAGTGACATATGTAGTAACATGTAAGCTAATGAGCTTGTCTATGATGCCTGAGTGGAGTACTGTGTTGAAGGCCTTAGGCAAGTCCAGGTAGCCTGTATGGATTGCGTTGCCCTCATCAATGGTTGTAGTGACTGTTTTGAAAGGTCAACCAGGTTCAAAAGGCAGAATCAGCCCATCACAAAGGCAAACTGGCTGGGAACAAGTGTCTGCAGGTACCCAATATCGCTGTATATGCGTCCCATATTGAATCATTCCATAGCTTTGCAGACCAGACTGGTTAAGCTTATGGTGCAGTTGCTCCCAGGGTCAGTAGAGGTGCCTCCTTAGTGGAGTGGGACCACTGTTGCTGTATGCCAGTGTTCAGGTACATATCCCGTAGTATGGCCAAGGTTAAATATCAGTCTTATATGCGGTTGTATGTCCTCTTGGAGTTCACGTAGCACACATCCAGGGATACCATCAGGTCACATTGATGCTGTGTGTTCTGCTTTGCTGAGGGCGGCCCTCACCTGGACATGTGAGATGATAGGGAGGTTACATTCAGCTGTGATAAGTATTTCTAAGTGTGGGGGAGAAGGAGGGGGGATACGTGCACCGAATCTGTCTGCAAGAATGTTGCCAATATCTGTGTGTTCGGTGAATGTTAAGTAGGTGTGTAGTAACTCAGAGCATATCTGAGGCATTTGGTTCATATGTGTAACATAACTAAAGAAGGCCTTGTGGTTATCTATAGTGTTTGTGGCCATTTCCCTCCCAGAGTAGGCCGTGGATGTTGTTATGAGAGACCGAAGCTTATTACCAGTGCTGACCACAGATGCCTTCCCTTAATGTGAATCTGCTCTGTCCTGCAGTAGACTCCTTCTATCATTATACAATCTGCCTTTGGCTGGGGTCCACTAGACAGGATGCCTAAACTTTGTGCATAGGGTCTGGGTTAGAAATGTGTGTGCATGTTCCATGCATTCTTTGGGATGTCCGTGGGAAGCATTCGCAAAGGGGTCAGCAGTGTGGGTTGTGGCTTCCACTGGCCCAGTGGGCTGCATGGATACCATCTCAGTCCTAACAAGTGAATAGCTGTCTAATCACATACATATCAAAGTAGTCTACTGTGCTGGTGGTGGTGGTGGGATATGTATATCCAGGCCGAGTAACTTGTGTCCAGATCACACTAGTGGATGGCGTTCTACATACAGTACCTTGGTATGAACCCCCAGAGTGAGATTGTGCATTGACCCGTCGCAGTGTGCTGACCGATGGGGCATGCTACTATGTTGTATGAAATGTGGCAGGTATTGTTGCACAGGTGTTGGCTGAGCACTGATATCTGGCCATGTACTTGTGTATCCACCAAGAGACACACACATGCTACATATGGGAGTAGTAGTATATCACTACAGTTGAGTATCATGTATAGTATGTGTGCCATATATTGCTGACATAGTCTGCTGATATCCTGTTTGTGTTCTCTTCCAGGGACATGGCGCGTCAGCGTAATCCTGCCTACTCTGCTGCAGAAGATGAGGAGATACACCAGAGCCTGGTGCGGGAGTATGACATACTGTTTTCCCGCACCAGCCAGAATCAACAGGAGAGGGCTGCACTGTGGCAAGACCTTGTCCATAGGGTAAATGACATTGGCACGCATAATAGGACATATGAGCAGGTACGACATCACTGCAGTGATTTAATCAGAAATGTCCATCAGCGTGCGTCGGATATCCACAGGCAACAAGTTGCCACAGGAGGTGGGGTGGCCACACATCCCCCCCACACCAGACTGGAGGGGCTACTCCTAAGTGTTGTGGCTCCAGCCCCGAAACATCAACAGCAACACACCTGCATCATGATGGAAGCTGGATCCACACAGCAGCATGACATGGAGCGTGCAGGTAATATGCCATATGTATACTTGACTGTTCTGTACACTGTTAGTTTATGCATGTCTAAGGTGTGTCCGTGGTATGTAGCTGTCAACATAGTATGTAATTGTGCAGGTGTGATATTGACAATATCAACAGCTGACATGTGAAAGGCAACTGGTGTACTACTGCACTGTATCATATGCAGTATCAATGGCACAGTTGTTCCCACTGACATTAATCTCCTCATTTCTGCAGGTCCCTCCAGTGTTGTAGCAAGGCAGCCCATCCATGCTGGTGAGTGTGTTTTAACAATACCTATAATAGTCCTGATAGTGCTAGTAATACTAGTGTAACTCAGTAGTGCTCTGTGTGTATACTGCGGGGTGTGCATGTGTGCATGTGTGCCTGTGTCCATGTGTGCATGTGTGCCTGTGTCCATGTGTGCATGTGTGCATGTGTCTATGTGTACACGTGTCCATGTGTGCACGTGTCCATGTGTGCATGTGTGCATGCGTGCCTGTGTCTACGTGTGCATGTGTGCATGTGTGCCTGTGTCCATGTGTGCACGTGTGCATGTGTGCATGTGTGCATGTGTGCCTGTATCCATGTGTGCATGTGTGCATGTGTGCATGTGTGCATGTGTCCACGTGTGCATGTGTGCATGTGTGCATAAGTGCATCACTGGTAACATTGTGTAGACATTGTAAACTGTGTTTCCTGTCTTCCTCCCACAGGTTCTGGTGCTGCTCTGGTGTCCTGCAGCAGGGAACCTGAATCTGGTGCCACAGGTACTGATAATGATAATATCTGTGTAATGGCACAGGAAGGTGTGTCAGGGTCCGTCATTGGTCAGTCAATTGACAGTACACAGCTGTCAACCCCATCATTGCGCACAGTCATCCTGCCAGTACATCCTATGTCACCATTGTCCCTAGGTGATGGACAGGATACAGTGGGCATTGACCAAGGTAATGTGGTATCTGTGGCACATGCTTCCCCACACAGCAGCCATGGGCAGGGTCCACACAGACAGTTGACCATGGGTTCTCGTGGGAGCATCCGTGGGCGTACTGCCTCTGGCAGACGTGCCAAATAGGTCTGTCAACCTCAGCTATGTTTCGGGCTGTCATGCAGGCACAGTCGCGTATGGATAGGTACACTAGACAGAGTCTGAGGGAGCTGAGAGCATGTCGCACAGCCATGACTGACAGTATGCGTGACATTGCGGATGCTATCCGTAATTTCACCGATGTCATAGACAGACGTTGTGGGGACATATTACAGCAGTTCCACAACCACATGTCCATGAGCCAGGGCAATGGTGGATGGTTGCGGTGTCGACATGGTCGTATGCCAGCAACAGCAGCAGCTGGCAGTCGGTGCGGACGACATCAGACCCGTGGATGCCCCCATAGTGCCAGCAGCAGCCCAGCAATGCTGGGTCTTTGCTGTCATCGGAACGCCCCAGGAGACCACGTGCACATGACTCTGGACAGTCCCAACAGGGACCTGTGTCCAGTCAACACACTCCCGCTTCTGATGACAGTACCCAGTCTGGCTTAGTACCGGATACAGTCCGTAGCACACAGACACTGATCTGTATGACCTGCCAGGTGCAGTCTATGGCTGTCCACAAACTCCTGTATATGGCAGCCATGAGGTGGAACTGTGTGCGTGCATACACACATGCGAAATGTTAACACCTAGGGCTACCACATACATGCACACACTGCACCAACAGTGCCCCACCCTGTACTGCTGTCCCTCACCAACACACATACACACACATGTCAATTGGTGGTATCAGTGGCAGACTCAGGCATACCTAATTCACACCCTGTGCATATGATGAAATTGTGCCACCTCCTGCAATCTCCAACATCAGTGCAGGAACTGGTAAACACGTTGCTGATGCACAGGGTGACTACATAGAAGTGTATTAGTAGTATCATGTTGGTAACAGTACAGTGTGCTGATATGACTGTGTGTATATCCCAGCTTGCCTGATGCAGTAACCGTATGACTGTCCTGAATTGTTATCTACACCCATAGTAAGTACCATAGTGTAACAGCTGCACGTTATTGCATACCGGTGGTAAGGATGTCAACAGATAGCCACATACATGGGTAGCACAGGGGGGAAGCTAATGCAATTAGTGATATGAAATGATGGACATGTACAGTAATGGTGGCAAATTGCCCACAACGACTATGCAATGTGGATGTTTGCGCATGTTGTTATGTGTGCAGTACCAATGTAATACAAATCACAATTAACTATGACATAATATCAGTTTTACCATGGACATCTGAGCTGTGCATTCCTGGGTACATGTTGATAGTGCCTACATATTTGCACTGTTACCTACTGTTAGTGTTACCCCTTCTTTGTTGTACAATGGACTACTTCCAGCCCTGCTTACTGTAGCTTTGTTTGAATGCATGTTCGCTTGGGGTTCCCTGGAACACTGCTTCCACCTGCAATGCAGAGTTACAGTGCTTCTGTGGACTCCTAGTGACATCTGCATAGCGTACTATACGTATGTCAAGTTTACACATGACAGAACGTCACTGTCTGTCCTGTTCGCATGTATGTTGCCTGTGACACATTGCACATGACTTACCTGGCATTTACCCATGTGTGCAGTCATACATGCCAGTGCTTATGAAGTCAGTAGCAGTACACCCACACATACACACCTTCAGTATGTTGTTCCCCATTGGCCCTATGTGTTGGTAATCACCATGGCAATCACACTACTATGGTAGCATGTGCAAAGGTAACCTGTGAATCACCTCTATGGTCCAGTTGTGGTTTATGTGAGTCATGTGGCAATGTCACAGCTGCCACATGTATGCAGTCAACCTTCACCCCTGGCCAGGAACGTACAACACATGTGTGGGATGCAACCACATAGCCAATCTGGGGACTGAGCACTCTGAACCCAGTACTGCCATACCCTGTCAGGTGGCATGACATACTACAGTGACTACAATACCAGTTTGACATAGACCCGCACTGACAGCAATCTGAACACACTGGGGCATACTTGGAGACTCAGAATAGCATCCTGCCTGAGCATCACACACCTCCGCAGCTGGCACACAGGCATACATTACGTTGGAACAGAGCACATGCCACACATGGCACACACATCCCATGTGCCACACACTCACAGCCTGTAGGGCTACACAACACACCTGCTACAGATGTGTCAAGTACCTCTCTTGGCCGCTGCAGTGGGGTCCCACTCAACAGGCTGTACATGGTGAAGGTCACAGTGATATGCCTGTGGGGCACTATGGTCCACCACAAAACACATGCATACAGGTCAGTCAGAGGCATGGACACATATGACTCAGTCATTGACCATGCCACTATGGATGACCTGAGACATACCTCCCTGGACTATATGATAGGGAACATAGAAGGGATCTCTCAGCATGTGGCATGGGCCAGTATGAGCCTGATCTTGGTTGCCATCATACCCTCACCAGGTATGCTACCACTATATGTAGGAAGGGTGTTCTATGTCTACATTCTGCTCAATCTCCAATGTCATTCATAGGGTATCCACTGGCTGTCAACGTGTGCTTACATGCTAGGGAAACCACAATGATTTGCGAGGGGCAGCTTGCACGTGACACCCATGGGCCATTGTATATTGGTGAAGCCCCTTGATACCCACATAGTGCCTTTTGCTGCAGGACATGGATTACATAGCCACCTCCGTGGGTATCACACAGGATAGGACACTAACAGTGATGCTACACAACACCAGCAGTGTACACCGCAAGATGCATGCACTGGACACTGTCCTCAGCATGGTGAACTGCAATTACTGTGCAGCACCAGAGCCCTGATTCACGGCTCACAGGTGCAACCCATCGCTGCCAGGTTATACCTCATACCATGCCTGCCATCCACTACACATGTAACACACATGGACAGGGGGGTTGTATCCCAAAGCACCACAGATACACACACCTCCAGGTTGTTGGCACAGCACAAAGCATCAGGGCCTATTCATGAGCAGCTAACAGTGTGTTGGACTGCCTTCTGGTTCATAGCCTGGCACACACAACCCTCCCATACACAGGAAACCTACCTATCCTCCATAACAACACTGGCAATATGACAGTCTCAAGAAATGTCTTTATATGGCTGGACTGCATCCAGCCAAACATTGTGCGTGAGCATTACTGTAGCTACAATACACTAGCTGAAAGGTTCCAAGCATGTGGTCACTGAATTGCAGTGGAATAACATGTTACCACTCCCACAACAGGTGGGAACATGCAGCACCTGTTCATCAACTACATGTAGACTATATGGCCCAGACCAGATGTGTATCCCCTGCTGTAGGTATTATACCATATACAACCCACACTGTATAGACACATACCACGTGCGGCCCCTGCACAGTAAGACACAGTCATATTGTTATGCATTGCGAATACCATTTAGCAACTCGAGGCACGTGTCAGACATGGTAACTACTGCAGGTCACAGGTATTTATGTGTATGTGTCACACACATACATCATGTGTGCATTGCCATTGCTGGTTTAGGCAATGGCATGCATTGTTATGCACAAAGACCCACACAAGGTCATATTGTGTGACACAACCACACGTGGCAGTTGTGGGTTTCCAAAACATACCTATCTGTGCTCTGACAATGGTAATAGACCCAGTAGCAGAGCGCACTATTGGCATTACTGGCCAAGTAGCCCTGTTTGGCTGTACTGATAGTGTGGTGACATCCCCTGTGTTTACTGGGGGAATATGCAGCATCTGGTGTATTGTAGTATTTGCCAAAAGTATCTGTTCTCTTACACTTGCAATTACACACACCCTACTATCCCCCCACACACACTTGCCATTTGCATGTTTCATACCCCAACCTAACTATGTCACGACACGTGAGAGAGACGCATTAGCGAAGAACACTATTCGGATTACTAGGAGGTTCTACTTCTCCGGCTGTACTTATAGGGTGCTGACATCATCAGTGTTTGGAAAGGGTAATGTGCATCATGTAGTGTGATCTCCTGATTGCCAAAAAGAACATGTTTTTTTATACAGAATTGCACACACATAAACTCCCCACATCCAAACACACACACACACACTTGTCATTTGCAAGTTTCAAACTCTTACGTAACTATGTTACGATACTTGAGAGAGACGCATTAGCAGAGTGCGCTATTCGGATTACTGGGAGGTGTCTCTTCTCCAGCTGCATGTATAGGGTGCTGACATCATCAGTGTTTGGAAAGGGTAATGTGCATCATGTAGTGTGATCTCCTGATTGCAAAAAAGCGCATGTATTTCATGCAGAATTGAACACACACAAACTCCCCACATCCAAACACACACACTTGCAGGTTTTAAACTCCTACCTAACTATGTTATGACACTTGAGAGAGACGCATTAGCAGAGTGCACTATTCAAATTACTGGGAGGTTTCCCTTCTCCTGCTGTACTTATAGGGTGCTGACATCATCAGTGCTTAGATAGGGGAATGTGCATCCTGTAGAGTGCTTTCACAGTTCCAAAAAGGACATCTCCCTCACATAACCCAATGACTAACGTAGTGAATCAAACAAACTAGTAGTAACAAAAAGGCAAAGGAAACTTCTGAAAATGCACCAGCAACACCAGCAGTCCAGTAAATTAATCCAGTTTTACTGTCCGGGGCCCCCTTCTTAATGAAAGAAAGTTTTTTTAACAATTTTAAGGTTTTTTTTCCCCCTTTCAAATTTAAAAACATTAAATCCAAAACCCTCAAACCATTTATACCCTTTCTGTGACGAGGCAAGTGAATCAAATTAAACCCCAAGTTTTTTATTTTATTCCAAAAGAAACAACTTTAATAAAAAAACAACTCCCCCATTATCCAATATTTTCCCAAGGAAAATGGAAAAAATCAATTTAATTTTCTTTTATGCAATTTAATTTCCCCAATAAATGTATCCAATGCAAAAAAATTCTTTTCAAATTAAAACTCCACAACAAAAACCAAAATTCTTTTAAACTCAATTAACATACAGGAAAACACGTTCTTGGATACTTAATGTTCCCCACCTTTAGGTCGGAACATTAAAGTAGTTCCCTTTCCGATTCTATTAAAAAGGTATTCAACAAAAACCCCCCATTAAACACATTAGTTTTAAAATCTCACAGTTTAAAATTAATACTGCAGCAATTTATAATGAGTATTTCTATTGATTTGAATGTAATTAAGTCTTAAAGATTTAAATTTAGCTTTAAATCTCCTTTACGAGTAATAATTGAAATCTAAAATTTCTTAATTATGAACATTTCAAATGGGAGTCGAATATTCACTTTTTTAAGAAAATGTTATTATCAACAACATTAAAGAGATTACATTTACCCTTACTCAAACGTTTAAAATGAAACTTTTAAATTTGTACTCAACTTTGTAATTTTAACTGAATCACGTCAAAAGATGTAAGTACCTTGAATCATGACATCCCAAAATATGTCTTAACATGTTAAAACTGTAACAAAGAAATCTATGAGTTACATTCATCTAGGTTTTATTCCCAAATTCATTTTGGGAAAAATTTTTTTATTGGTTCTTTTTAACATGTATTAATTAAACAAAAAAAGTTTCAGAAGTTCTCATATTTATTAAACAGGAATACTTTAATATTTGAGCCCATTTATTCGTCACATCCCTTTAACAAATTGAAGTCAAACATTAGATTTGTAATTAACCCAAACTGTCCGTCCATTTCAGTGGAAGCATTACAGATCAATAGTTACTGAATGGAATATTTTCAGAAATCCAAAGAAATTCTTTCCCAAACATTAAATGAAATTCATTTAGCCCATAGTTCCGACTTTAATTTGTCCCAACATACCATATGTCAAATGTGATGCAGAAATTTCACTTTACGTATCCAATATTTTAAGCTGTTGCATGCGTCAGCAGTTGTTAACATCTTTAATCACAGTTTTGGGAATAAACCCGACACCAGCAATGTTGTTCTTTTGTCTGTTACATTTTTTAAATTGTCAAAAAAACCCTAAATTTAAACAATTTAAAACCCTTTAAAAGGAATATAACATTTTAAACTTCATTTAATACAATCCCTAAGTTTTCCATTTAACAAACTTTTATTTCCGACTAAAGGGGCCAAACCCATTTTTATGTTCAGAAAAATTTTCATTTTTTTAAAGAAATTTTTGGGGAAAAAATTTTTTTTTTTGGCCCTTTTCTCCCCAAAAATTTAAAGAGCCTTTTTTCCCCCCTTTTTTAAAATTTTCCATACTAATTTAAAACAAGGGTTTTTTGATCTTCAAATTAACTTCCGAAAACCCAAAAATTTTGAATTTTTGCAAACAATTTTAAAATTATTGTGTTCCCGCAATGACATAACCGGATGATTTTCATTTATTGGAATGGTAAAAGTTTTGGTGATACGGGAACCATTTATGAAGGTTAATCTAAACCCGATTTAGATTTAATCCTTTTGCCTAAATTTTAAAAACCCGTGGTAACCCCAAACTTTTTACAGGGAACTTTCCAAAATCTTTGGGACATCTTCCACATTTAAATTCAAAACCAATTTAAATTTTCTTTTTATGCCATCAACACATTTGCGATGATTGTATCAACATGGCCTGTTAATCATTTGTTGGATGGAATCAATGTTATTACAGCTTATGGCAAACAAGCCTTCATAGAGATCCGACGCTTTATGTATTTTCCCAACACACTGATGCAATGATTGAAGGTTTAAACAATTTTTCAGAGCACAAATGAAGTTATGACATTTTTGCATGTTTATGCAGATCAATTTTTCCATGAGACTCATTTCCACATTATCTGGTTAATACCGACAGGAGTCAGATAGCGACCTTTTTTGCCTTTGATACTTTAAGTTTATTCTTCAGACTCGAAAGGAATATATTCCAAATTCAACGAAACCATTGAACAGGATATTCAGATTAAACCTTCACTCCCCAACATCCAATATCATATTGCCGAAAACATTTAAATCATAGTATTTGAGACTTAAGCTACATCAATACAATTGTCGATTTAAAATGAAAATTCATTTTTACATGAGCATGTAAAATTGTCCACTATTTGTTCTTGTAGTACACGCGTTGCTTTAAAACGCTTATTGTAATGTACAGGTTTTCACATTCACCTGTGATGTTCTACACACTTTACATCTCATGTATGTGTAAAAGTTTCTCTTCGACATACATGTCTATTATCAACCAATTTCATTCATTTACTCAGTTTATTTTTTTTGTTTAGACATGCTATGCATAGTATTGTATTCAAAGCAGCTTTTTTAATGACATTTAGTTATTTCATCAAGTTTTATATTGAATATGCCTAAGAACCACGTTCAAAGAGTTCTCAAAATGCATTACAGAAAGAGTAAACATTAACCAAAACGCTTACCAAATGGATCGATTCATCTTTTAATAGCTTGAATCATGTTTAAAACATCCAGCAGATTTTGACGCATGATATTTCTGACTACATTGCATCAGGGAAGAGTTTGCAGATTACCTGTAGATGCCCATTGAACAAGTGAAACTTATCTCCGATAACCGGTTTCCAAAAAAGTCAAATGGGGTAAGCAAATTAACCCGGGGGGTGAAGCGATTTAAACCAAACAGTTCTTTTCCATTCGCCACCATTTTTCCCCATGAAGGAAGCAATTAATTGCCCCCGAACTTTTAAAAATGCCAAAACCACTTTTTACCATGCGAAGTCCTTAACAAAATGTCTTTTGTTGTTTCCAAATCCCCTGTTATTTCAGTTTGAAAACCCCGATGCCATTAGAAAAAACGATCAACAAACCAAGAGGAAAACCAGCATCCCTAAACCCGTTTTTTTCGCCCCCAGAGATCAGAGGTTTCAATCAGAATGGGGAAATTTTAAAAGACCAGAAAATTTAAATTTTCTTTCCAAAAAACAAGAAAGATCCACATTACTTACATATCTAACCAGTTACATTCATTAAAACTTGACATCAATTAAAATTAATAAAAGTGTATAAATGTGTCGTACTAGTACGATATGATGATACAGTCAACTTGGTATATAAAAAGTTGTCCCTTTTAGGTAGGATAATCTGAGTTCAGCAGTTTAGTGTTGAACATACACACATTTATACACTTTTATTAATTTTAATTGATGTCAAGTTTTAATGAATGTAACTGGTTAGATATGTAATTAATGTGGAGCTTTCTTGTGTCAAAAGGTGTTTACAGGAAAGTGAAAAGGTTTAAATTTCGTCACTTCCTATAATCAGAGTTAATGCTTGTTAAAAGGCTTTCTTACTCATTGTATTAACTGATTGCATTTACCTCTGATGAAGCTATGGGACAGTAGCGAAAACGCTTTTTTCTGTATAAAATAAAAACTGCGTTAAGGACTACTGGACTGCTGGTGTTGCTGGTGCATTTTCGGAAGTTTCCCTTGCCTTTTTGTTACTACTAGTTTGTTTGATTCACTACGTTAGTCATTGGGTTTTGTTTCTAATGGCATCGGGCTCTCCGTCTTCGCCTAGCACGCCAAACATTTTTGCATCAACTGCAGATGGCAACAACACTGAAAATGTGGATATTGCTAACCTTTTAGCAAACTTAACAAGAAAGATTGACATTTTAAACGTTAGAATGGACTTGCTACAGCATGGTAAGCCAAACACTGCGTTTAACTTACCAGCATTTAGTACGACAATAAGTTCTGGTGTAGCAAGTGGTATGTCGACTATTCCAGCGGGCCAACCAATCCGTTCATCTGAACCAAACGGTCCGAATACAAGTGGTGGCACTAGTACGAATTTGGAAAGAACTGTTTCTGGTTTAACAAATGGCACGTCGACTATTCCAGCGGGTCAACCAGTTCGCCTACCAGAATTGAACTTTACTAATACAGGTGTCGGTACCAGCTTGAGTTTTGAAAAGACTCTCTTTTCACAACTAGGACAACGTACTCAATCAGGAGGAAATTAATTTAATTCAGACGCTTATGGGTCTACAGGATCGGCGCATCCTCCGGGGCATATTATTACAGGTAATCCTACACAGAACTCTCTGTTTTCTCTTTCCGAATGGATGGGAAATGTAGGTGCCTTTTCGTTTCAAAATAACAATAATGCCCAGTCAGGAAAATCTAACACGGATGACCAAGGTCTTCCTAGTGCTGACTTAACAGATAATCTTAGACTGTTGGATAAAAAAGTCCTTAAGTTGAGAAAACTACAGCTTGAATCCGCCTATTTTCAGCAATGCGTAGCGGAAAATCTAGTTCCAAAGGGGCTTAGGAACAACTTTTCTCCATCAGGTCTTCTAGTCAATGATGCATTCTATAATGATTTGAGAACTCTTTTCCAGGAACAAGGTGTGCAGTTATTAAACACTATTGTTAAGCATTATTCCTTACATATTAAAACTTTGATAGATGAAATCAACATCCTGGATAATGTCATTAAAATAAATACTGCTTTTTTGCAATTTAAATATGACTATGACCGCATCTTTGTCAGCATAGATGCACTACTGTCTAAGCTTAAAAGTAACAAAAACAAAAAGCTGGCTAGAGACAGACAAGCTTACCAACAGGGTAATGCTTATCCACATTTGGTTGGTTCAGATATCAACACTAATACTACGACTGTCAGAAGGGAAGACAACTCATGTTTTGACATTGACGAAACAAATCATGGGACAGATGTAACCCATGATGAACAGAGTGATGAAAACCATCAAGGTCCCAGGCGTAGTAATAGACTGAAAACTAATCAAAAAAATTCCACTGGCTACAATTACAACAATAAAGGCGTTTTTTTAGGACAACGCAACCGCAGGAAACCGTCCTTCAACAACAGAAACAAACGACAGTAGGCCTTTTTGTTGACTATGACAACTTTCAGGAAGATGCGCTACCCAGGATTGTGAAGAACAAAAATGGTGACTTTAATGTATATAATTTTTCCAGTGTTAACATCGACCAAGAAATGGTTGAATTATTAGCACTAGGTTACACTTTTATACCCAGTACCTCAGGGAACATTGCTAAAACTATCATTGATTTAAAATGTTTTACACGCAAGCTAAATTTAAAATTGATATATGGAGATGTTGGTAGCGAAGTTAATAGAGGTTTAAAGATGCCTAGTGTATTTAATCCTCCTGTTCACAATGGTTTACATTTGTTTGAAACCATTTGTGAAATGGATATAAGACATTCCCTTTCAGAGTCTAAGAAGAATAAAAACACTTCTAACTTTAATATCACAAAGGAACAACAAATGGGACTGCGCTACCTCACTGACCTCCCTGTCAGGTTTATTAAACCAGACAAAGGTGGTGGGGTAGTAGTATTTGATGAGTTCCAATACAAAGACAAAATGAGGACTACCCTTGATAGTCCTGCATATAAACCGGTATCCTTAAATGAGGTCAATATTTCACAAAGGCGTACTAGAACATATTTTAGGGATCTCTTTTTGGAAGGAAAAATTGATTTAAACACCTTCAATTACATTGACATTGTTCCATCAAAAGTGCCAGTGATGTTTGGGATCCCTAAAATACATAAAAACGTCCAGGATCCTCCTATGAGGGCCTTGATAGATGCACGGTCTTCCATCACCTATCATTGCTCACGGCTGATAGACAGCATACTGATAAAATACATCAAGGGGGTCACAGGTATATGTAAAGATTCCTGGTCCTTCCTTAATAACATCAATGATATTCCATTTGAAGCTTCCAACAATTTTTTGACTGTTGACGTTATAGACCTGTATACATCCATTCCACACTTAGAAGCGGTGGAATGGATAGGACTGTATTTGGAAGAATTAGGTGCACCTAGATCTGAAATAGATTTAGTTACAGAAATGCTTGAAATAGTGTTGACTTCTAACTTTTTTATGTTCGATAAGGAGTTCTTTTTGCAGGAACAAGGTGTAGCAATGGGATCCCCTTGTGGAGCCAGTGTTGCGAACCTTTTCGTAGCATACTGGGAAAAACATTTCCTGTTTAATAATAATGACTTGATGAAGAACATCACTTTCTATACCAGGTTTCTTGATGATATTTTTATGCTTGTACGTGAAGATGCCACCTGGGCAAGGTATTTTGTGGATACAATCAATGAAACGACACAATTTCTAAATTTCACATATAAGTTCTCCACAAAAGAAATTGACTATTTAGATGTCAAATTAGAAAAAGACCTAGAAAAGAAAGTACTAACATCAACAGTCTTTAGAAAACCTACGTATGTTAACTCCTTTTTACACTTTTCAAGCTTACATCCATTCAGACAAAAACGTTCAATAGTCAAAAGCCAGCTAGTTAGAGCTGGTAGGATGTGCAGTACACTAATTGACTTCACAAAGGAATGTACCTTTCTTAAACATCTTTTTGTGAATCGGGGCTATCCAGTTAGGTTGGTAGTTGACCTAATAAAGGAAGTTACCCAAAAAAGATTGGATGGTGTTTACAAGCCTCTTCTTAATCAAAATCCTTTTAACTTTAGTCAAACTGACAACTTGCCAAACTTGAGTGTAGAAAAAACAGAGGTATTGAATGTAGTAGAGCATACTGAACCATCTTTCAACTTAAGTTTTGTGACAACTTTTAATATTGATTCAGACGTGATTAGGTCGATAATATTTAAAAACTGGCAAATTATTTCTGACTCTCCCTTGCTCTTGGAAAAATTAGGTTCCCATCCTAATATAATCTACAAGAGAGCAAGTAATTTAAAAGAGATCCTACAAAGGAAAGTTAAAAGTGACTCATTCACCAGACAAAAAGGAACATTTAAATGCGAAGCTTGCAACTATTGCAAATATTTAAAAGTAGGCAATTCATTTAACATTAGAAATAAAAAATACAAAATACATCATAAAATTAATTGTCAGACTACTTCAGTAGTATATATTGCTTTCTGTGAATGTTGTACAGCGTTTCACGTAGGGAAAATGGACCGTAACGTCCGTGAAAGAATTTATGAACATACCTACGCTATAAGAAAAAATAAAGAAGAAAATGCACTAGCAAAACATACTGGCGCATATCCTGGACACACTTTTTTGTTTATGGGAATTGACCATGTCCCAGCCGACATCAGAGGTGGTCCAACATCTCTCATTTAAGAAAACCGGGAGCTTGAATGGCAACTCACTTTGAATGCGTTCAAGTCTCCCGGTTTAAATGAGAATTGCAATATCACGGCTGTATTAAAATTACGTAGTTATTTACGGTAGAGATAATATTTTGTTATAAGTACAGCCATTTTAAAAAAGCAGCATACACGTGTTAAAGAAAAATGTCCCTATGGATTAAACTAATTTTACATACATATGTTTTAAAATAAGGACGTTTTAATATAAGGAGGTTTTTTGTCCTTGAAAATTTGTACATATCATCTCTTTTTTTTTTATAGAGTTTTGGTTAGACAAATGTAAGGCTTATACATATCAGCTTTTTGCTTGTAGCTATTTAGATTAACACTTACAGACACGATATGTGTCGTATTAGTACGATATGATGATACAGTCAACTTGGTATATAAAAAGTTGTCCCTTTTAGGTAGGATAATCTGAGTTCAGCAGTTTAGTGTTGAACATACACACATTTATACACTTTTATTAATTTTAATTGATGTCAAGTTTTAATGAATGTAACTGGTTAGATATGTAATTAATGTGGATCTTTCTTGTGTCAAAAGGTGTTTACAGGAAAGTGAAAAGGTTTAAATTTCGTCACTTCCTATAATCAGAGTTAATGCTTGTTAAAAGGCTTTCTTACTCATTGTATTAACTGATTGCATTTACCTCTGATGAAGCTACGGGACAGTAGCGAAAACGCTTTTTTCTGTATAAAATAAAAACTGCGTTAAGGACTACTGGTGTTGCTGGTGCATTTTCAAAATCTCCCTCACATACACACACACTAACCCCCCTCCACACACACTGGGCAGTTGCAGGATTCCAACCCCTATCTAATTATGTTATGACACTCGTGACACATGCATTAGCAGAGCACGCTATTCGCATTACTGGAAGGTTTTCCTTCTCCTGCTGTACTTATAGGGTGCTGACATCATCATTGCTTTGATAAGGGAATGTGCATCCTGTAGAATGCTTTCGCAGTTTCCAAAAGGGACATCTCCCTCACACAGACTTGCACACACACTCACCCCCCTCCACGCACTAGGCAGTTGCAGGATTCAAACCCCAACCTAACTATGTTATGACACTCGTGATAAATGCATTAGCAGAGTGCACTATTTGCATTACTGGGAAGTTGCCCTTCTCCTGCTGTCCTTATAGGGTGCTGACATCATCAGTGCTTAGATAGGGGAATGTGCATCCTGTAGAGTGTTTTCACAGTTGCCAAAAGGGACATCTCTTTCACACAGACTTCCACACACACTAAACCCCCTCCACACACACTGGCCAGTTGCAGGATTTAAACTCCTACTTAGCTATGTTATGATACTCGTGACAGACGCATGAGTGGAGCGCGCTATTCGCATTACTGGTAGGGTTCCCTTCTCCTGCTTTAAATATTGGGTGCTGACATCATCAGTGCTTAGATAGGTGAATGTGCATCCTGTAGAGTGTTTTCCCAGTTGCCAAAAGGGACACTTCCCTCACACAGACTTGCACACACATCATCCCCGCTCACCCACACACACACATTGAGCATTTGCATGGTTCAAACTCGTACCTAATTATATTATGACACTTGAGGGAGACACATTAGCAGAGCACGCTATCCGAATTACTGGGCATCTATTCTGCACCTGCAGTATTTATAGGGTGCTGACATCTTTATTTCTACAGAGGTATGTACATCTAGTACTACCTGTCAGGTGGGAGATAGCATATATATGCATTTGCAGCCACCTACTTCAGGGTCAGATATGCACATCGCACTGGCAGGTTATGTTCTATACCATGCTTCGTGACCACAGGACCTGTAACACACAACACAACCAGTCCAGAACACCACTCCCACATCCAGGACACACACTTTGCTTCCCTGGGAACAGTGCCGGGATATGCAGGTGTTCACATACACCATTACAGTTGTTAACATCAGGTACAGGCATATTGTGTGTGGGAACTACTCAGGCCTCTGCAACTTTACCCTACAGCCACTACAATTTGTGGGTCCATGTGCTATGGCAGAACCACTCACCACAGCCACATGGGGGAATACATATTGCACCTGTCCATCTGCAACATGGGTACTCACTGTTCCACACCAGAGGTAGACCACCATTGTTGATATCTGACCATACCCACCTTTCCCTGGACATCCATATCACATCCCCACCCCCAGGCAAGGTTGTCACTGCAAACAAACTGTATTTAGCACAAGCAGACTCTACATTTGTGAAGACTGGGGTGGACGACATCAAAGGACCCATGCTGGGGGACTATACTGGCCACTCTGCATAATCCTTGACAATTGCATTCTATGAGCATGTGTAAGGTTTGCATTGATCATGCTATCCCACATATACCCATGACTGCTCCACAACAAGACACCTGTCAGGTGTACACCAGCCATATATGAGCCGTCCAACAGACAGAGTGAGCTAATACATTGCAGAGCTGTAGCCCACAGAGGGAGGACTTCTGTGAACAGT
Organism: Protopterus annectens; assembly: GCF_019279795.1. Lineage (NCBI taxonomy): Eukaryota > Metazoa > Chordata > Ceratodontiformes > Protopteridae > Protopterus > Protopterus annectens. The sequence goes on along the minus strand of NC_056733.1, from coordinate 1,564,491,059 downwards.
ACCGGCACAACACTTCATCCCCACATAATCATCACAACACAGTGTTGACAGTGGAATTGTCCAGACAATGCGGATAGGCTCCCCTCAGTCTGTTATTGATGCCCACTTACTGTTAGAGGTCCTCAGCAACCCTCTTCCAGCACACACCAACAACATGGATGTGGCTTAGCACATTCAAACCCTGGGATCTCCACTGTGCCCCTGCTTGACAGAGGCACAGCTTACTAGCCTCACACGTTGCCTTATGTGACCTACTTTACAGTGGCACAGTAGCCTACTGTACTGGGGATGCAGATGCCAAGCACACTCTGGCTAAGCTGTCATTCCCTAGGGCAACAAGCCTAGTATTGACCTCTACACCCATATGTTTAATTGTCAGATGCACAATATTTGTTGCTGTTAGACTGTTTGCAGGTCTTTATTGCCATAGCATTCCCTGATCCTGTGAACAACTTGTGTATCTGTGGAAGATGTTTGGATATGAGGGTGATCCACTATATCACTTATGTCTCTGTAGTCATTTACTGTGTGCACTGGGCAGATTGCTGTGTTGTGGTTGATTCCTGGAATGACACGTACAAATACCAGATATGTGTGGCCAACTGCTAAACGGAGATATGGCCTAAGTGCGTGAGCATGCCCAGTTCAGCCTTTCCATGGCATGTTGTCTGACATATGCCTCATTTATCAAAGTGTGCGAGCATGCCCAGTGTGAGCTTTCCATATGTTAAACTCTGCAGTCCACCACATATTTGGGTGTGTGTGAACTTCAACAATATCTCACTTTTATGGTTGTGTGTTGGGTGTCATGTTGTGTACTAACTGGCCAACTGCTTCGTGTCTGCCACAACAGGGATTATACTGTGCCTGCAGGGATTGCATGGGATACTTTGCATACAGTTGTCAACATCCTTTCATAATGACCTAACACTGTAGTACCATATAGTGTACTGGTTCAGTACTTTCACTGTGGTGGACAGTATCCTGGGCTTTAGTCTTATCACTGCTTGACATCTTCACAGTGAGCACAACAGACTGTGTAGGGGCCAGTTGTGCACATATGACCATGTTGCATTATGTTCAGATATGGACTACCTACACCAGGCTTGTCCAACATTGGTAGTGTATTCCACAACATAGGTGGACATTGGCAAATGCTAGCGATGTTCCCTAGGCCATTTCTGATGCTAGTCAGAGAGGGTGTTTGTCCTTCGACACATATTGTAACTGGAGTTTGCCATGACATATGTCATGGTTAGTATACTGTGCCTCCGTCTACCTCTGACATAACAGTGATACCCAGGGTTAACCTACCATCTCCCATCCACTCATCAGGATTCCTCTTGAGGGGTGTCGATAGGTGACTCTCTGGCTAACCTGTACTGGGAGTTTACTCAAGAGTGGGGGTGGCTTCTGTGTTATGGACCATTCTGTACAGCTTGTCCTATGTATGTCAGTGCTGGGGTTCAGGTCTCTCATGTGCATAGCTCACTGCCATTCAGATTGTACAAGGTGCAGCATGTTCATTGATTCCAGCTTGGAAATGGCTTCATACATCAGGCACAGCTTGCCTCTGGGTGGGCAGTATGGCAGTGTGTGGAGCTGCAGTTTGTTGAATCAGGCAACACATGGCATCTGTTCATGCTCTTTGCTACTCCTGGTGGGGTACTGTTGTGGACATTTTGCAGTTGATGGAGGTGTCTGCTGAGGTATATCCCACAGGGGCTATTGTAGTTAATTGTGACGCTGATGAAGGATGACTGCAGAGCCACAGTGACCTCCCCTTATCTACATCTGACAACCTTCATGATTGGGTGGGTATATGGTATGTTTCTGCGAACACTACAGCCGCATGTTTGTCCAATGCAGGATATCTATCACCTTGTGTCCCCAGGTCTCTCATTACATGTTAGGTATGTAAAGGTTAACACCTGTGTGGTAATTGGTGGGCACTTACTGTATATCCACGGTGGTTGTCTATACACAGTTCTGCAATTAGCTTGCTGACATGGCTATGGCTCAAGTTGTCTGTTTCTGTGTGGCCCTTTTGTGGGTTGCTTGTGTCAGCTGGGGGTCAGATATGGTGGGCAGTTTGTACTCCTCTGCATACATGTTCAGTCACAGTCCTTCCATGTTGGCCTGTACCTATGGGACATATATACAGAATGGGGGAGGTCCCAGGACCAAGCCTTGTGGGATGCCACTCATATCTGCTTTGTAGTCTGACATGGATGCAGCATGTCTGACCATGTCAGTTCTGTCCTTGGTCTGGTTTGCAACCCCTCTACTGACATAGGGGTTTATATTTAAGCTGGTGAACATATCCATACTGAACTCGTAGGGTATTGTCTGGAAGCATATGCACGGTCCAGCTATGCTGTGTGGACCACACTGCCCTCATCAATGACCTTAATGACTATTTCAAATGGGTCAAACATGTTTAGGGGCAGGATCTGCACTTACGACAGCCACACTGGGTAGGGTCCCGTGTCAGTAGGTCCACGATAGCTTTATGTCTGCGGTACATACTGATCCTTTCCATAGCTGTGCAGACCAAGCTTGTCAGGATCCTGGGGTGGTAGTTTGCAGTATCCATTCAGGCAACACCTTTGTTGTGAAGGACCACTGTTGTTGTACACTGCTCTTTGGGTACATATCCTGTGGTAAGGCTGACATTGGGCAGTAGTGTGATTTGGCATTCCATTATTCTTGGAGTCCATGTTGGCCTCAGCCCAGGACACCATCACATACCTTTGCTGCTGTGTGTTTTGCTTTGTAGATGATGGCTGTTACCTCAGCATCTGCAATGTCAGGGGACCAGCAGTCTGCTGGGATAGATATTTTGCATTCTGGGGGGGGGGGTTTGCACTGAACCTGTCAGGTTGTATGTTGGCAACATGTGTGTGTGTGTGTGTTTGGTATGTTGTTTGTAATATCTGTGTGATTCAGAGCATATCTGTGAATTCCCAACATGGTTCCTACCATCAGCTGAGTAAGCTTTGTGATTATCCTTAGTGTCCTGTACAATTTGTATCTTCATAGGTTCATAGGTTCATACTAGGCTATCCACCCTAGGGCATTAGTAAGCCTAGCCAGAGTGTGTGTGTCTTTCGCTGCCCCTTGCTATGTGACTATTATGGCCATTTATGATTTTCTTTACTGTGCCTCTGTCTGGACGTGACACAGTGAAGACCCCCAGTTTACATGTACGATCATCCACCCACTTGGCAATATTCCTGTTGAGGGGTGTCAGTGAGGGGCTCTGCCTAACATGGATTGGGATTCTGTTTCTGGGTGTGGGGAGCCTCTGGGTTATGTATCTGTCCCTCCAGCACATCCTAATACATTATGTGTTGAGGCTGACATCTGTCACTCTCACAGCTCCAATGGCTTTGATTTCCTGGGGTGGAGCATGTCCATTACTCCTGTGTTGGACATGGCCTTGTACAACATACATACAATGCCTCTGTGTAGGCAGTCTGTGACTGCATTCAGCTGGGGTGTCTACAGCCAGGCAGCATATGACATATATTTGACACCCTTTATCCTCTTGGTGAGGTACCATTGAGGTCTTCCTAACCGCTGCAGGTGTCAGGAATGGTACATCCCATATGAGTCATTGTACTAGATTATGGGTCTGATAAGGGAACAGTGCAGGGGCAGAGTGACCTCTGTTGATGTAGATGTGAATCCTTTCCTGATACGGTGTCCAGTATAGACAGTCTTCCTAGCCACATTGGCATTGTGAGTGTCACATGACAAGTTACTGTCGACTTGTGTCCCTAGGTCCCTGATTACTCCTTGCATACATAATGGTTTACCACCTATGTGGTAATTTGTGAGTACATTGTCTGGTATTTAGTGGGACATTCATACTGTCCAGTGTCTTCAGGATGTCTGGGTGGGGTTCCTGTGTGTGAGAGTGTGGTCTGTCGCATGCTACAGGCTCTACAGCAGTTTTGACTACACTTAGGTGCACATGGGTGGTCTCCACTGCTTCGTGCATTGTCATTTACCTGGCTGTATGGGTGTCTGTGCTGCATATGGATACTCCCCCTCCTTTGATGTTTTGGTCCAGGTGTTGGGGCCATAACTCATGATATGTGGTATAACCTGGTAGTGCTGGTGTTCTGTCAGTAGGCTTGCAGCAGGCTTCTGTCACTGCACAGACATCGATGTTCTCCATACTGGGAAGTGCCTCAGGTGCATGCATATTGCAGTTTACACATCTGGCATTGGTCAGCATTACCCTTATGTTTCTTACCACTTATGTTTTCTAGGGTGGTGGGTTAGTCTTTTTGGCCTTGCCTACATACGGCTCTATGGAGGTGGCAAAGGCCTTATCCAGTATCCAGACGCCCAAGGGTAACAGGTGCAAGCCATCCCTGGAACAGCAGCATGGCTTGTCATGCATGACATCTCAAGCAGACAGACATTAGACCCTCTTGGACTGACAGCTGTAACTGTGCCACTTGTTAAAGCTAATCATTCTGTGTTTGTACTGTGGCATCATTCTTGGTGAGGGTTGGATGCTGCAAATGGCCAGTGTAATACTGGCCTGGAATACATACTCAGAGAGCTCATCCATGTCTCTTTTCATGTAGTCCAGGGAGGTACATCTCAGGTCATTCACACCAGCATGGACAATGAGTGCATCATATTTCTGCTTGCTTTGGGGTGACCTGTGTACTTGTGTTATGTGGCATATTGTGGCAGCCTACAGGCAGCTTACTGTACCCTTTCCCTTGTTCAGTCTGGTGAGTGGGACAGCAGTGTGTCTGCCTATACAGACACCTATTACAACTGTATCAGGCATGTTGTTTCTCCTTCTGGCCTGTAACTGTTTGGCACATCAGCTTTGTGTACTATGTGTTGCATGTGCTATGTTTGGAGGTTGTGGTTGCTTGGGGTCTGCTTTGGAGGCCTCTGTTGGTGTGGCGTGTTTGTAATTAGGGCCTCCGGGAATGTTTTTCTGTGTTTATGTGTTTGGTTTACAGTTGTGATAGGTCTATGTGGGACTGGGTTTGTGGTGTATGTGGTTACCTTCTCCTCCTAACTAGTTTTGACTGTACTGAGTTGGGGGAGCTCAGCCTCCGGTTTGGATAAATGGTTGCATCTCTCACATATATTTGTATTTATTGGGGGGAGTTGTGGGTTGTCTGTGTACTTGGGGCAGGTGTCACATTGCCTCTGGATTCACAGATTCTACTTGTTGTGGCTGGTTTTACTGGATTGTATGTGTGGACATATTTTATTGCCATACTACTGATTAGTGATTACTTCCCTTTTTATGTTTGCCCTATCATGTAGTAGCTTCCTCATTCTCTTGCATGGTTTGGTAATGGCTGGAGTCCAGCATGCCAGATGCCTGCGTGTATGGCATTGTGTCTTGTTGTTATTTGTGATTGCATAATCCAAGCATTCCTGGCTGTGTTCATGGAATGCCTGTATAACATGTTCTGCGGTGTGTCCCATATTCTGCACCTGCACAGGGCCTTTCGTGGATTCCACATCGGTTTGGAGGGGTGCAACCTATGCTTTACACATGTTTTTCACTGTGGTTTTCTGACCAGGGACTGTGGTCAGGATGTGTATATCCGGTGTGATTACTCTATGGTCTGGTCTTACCAGTGAGGGATACACTTCTCATCTTGCCATCCAGTACGCATGTTGCTGATTATGACATCCAGTATGCTTACCCCTCTTGTGGGAGTGGTATGTTGTTCCTGGGCATTTTGGTTTATGGATTCTGGGAACTTTTCTCCTACTGTGTTGGTGCTAGTATAATGCTCCCACTATATGTCTGGGTATTTTCAGTCAAGCAATATAATGTGGTTTGGGGGGCTTGATATATTCATGTATTCCAACATAGGCCAGGTGCAGTTCCTAGTATTAGGACAGTAGTCTGCAGCAGGCTATATACTGGGAGGCGGTTTTAGCCATTGGTATTTGACCATGGCTAATCCATGATGCTTCTTGTTGTGGTACCAACATGGGGGTGTGGTTATCCTTGACATTTATTGCTAGTCACCCTCCTTTTGTAGCTTGTTCCATGTTTTGCAGCTGTACAGCACAGTATGAGGTGTAACCTGGTAGTGTTAGGGTGCTGATGTGAGCCTTGACCCAGTTTTCTATTACAGGACTGATATCAACATTCTCCATACTGTGTGCATTTACACTGCACGCATCTTGCTGTTTAGACTTCTGGCATTGGTTAGCATTACATCTAGGTTCCTATCCCTTGTGGTACCTATGAAGGTGGGTTTGTGTTTTGAGACTTACCTATTCAGGGCATGCTGTGGTTACTGTCAGCCTTTGCCAGTATCCATGTGGCCTGGACTGATAGGTGCACGCCACCCCTAGCAGGTGGTGCATCATGTCATGCTCAGCATGTCTTCCCAGGCTGAAACACATTGGCTCTCCTTTGACTAACTGCATTACTTCAGCCAGTTATTGCAATTGATCATCCCATCATCATTTTGTGGCTTCATGCTTGGTGAGGGTGGATGTTAGTCAGGGTCCTCAAGTGTGCATATAGTACATGGTGTTACATTACTTAACACATGGCATTCATACCTCAGGTGGTGCTGCAGGGCTGCCTCTGTTGGATGCACATATTACACTCCCTGTACATGTTTGTGAGCAGGTCATGTTATTTTAGGCATCCCTGTTATTATTTGAGTGAGTCAGAGGGGGTATCATTCCCAGGGTACTTACTGAGCCAGTGTATGTGCTATCCGTTGCCTCTTTGTCAAGGCCAGGGCATACTGGGCACGCCTCCTTCTGCCTACTGGGGCAGGCTCAGGTTGTTCCTCCTCCGAGTCACGCTCTGCCTGTGATGGCCTTGACAATGGTGGGGGGCTGTTTGGCCCAGCCCTATGCTGGTCCTGCTGCAGCTGTTTTCGCAAGATCATATTATGTAGCATAGCACATACCATGAAAATTTGGGTACATGTAGTTGGTGAGTACTACAAGGCTCCACCAGATGTGTCCAGACACTGGAACCGTGACTTGAGCAGCCCAAACACACGCGCTATTACATTATGTGTTTGTGCATGTGCCTCATTATGGCGTTCCTGTTCAGGTGTGTGTGCGTTTCTGATGGGTGCCATCAGCCATGGCTCCAGTGCATAACCTGCATCCCCCACTAGGTGTCCGTGTGGGATGTCCCCATTGGCAAATGTCTGGTACAGCTGCGTCAAATGCCAGATGTGGGAATCATGGTAGCTCCCAGGGCAGCCAGCACACACATTCATTATTATACCCTGGGCATCACACACGACCTGGCAGTTGATGGAGGGGAAGCCCTTGTGGTTAATGTAGGCCCTACCCCGCTCACCGGCTGGTGCTTTGATGCGTATGTGCGTGCAGTCTATTGCACCCACTACCTCAGGGTATTCCGCTATTTGCTGGAAGAGACACATATTGATGGCCAATACCTCACGGGCATTGGGGAAATATACATGATCACCGACATGTGCTGACATGGCATCCAGGAACTGGTGCAGTACCCTGGAGGCTGATGCCTGTGATATCCCCATCATATCACCAGTTGGTCTCTGGAAGGTACCTGTTGCTAGTATTCTTAGGCAAACACATACCTTAGTTTCCACTGGGATGTGTTCCCCTCTGTTGGTTCTGTGTGTGAGGCGTGGCCTGCACAGCTCAACTATTTGCTGCTGGAGCTCTCTGTCCACTCTATAGTGCTCTACTATCTCCAGCTCATGTAACCTGTAGTAGGTGACCCTGGGCCTGTACACTCTTCTCCGTCTCCTCACTGTGGGTTGTCTGGCATCATCTGCATTGTCACCACCCTCAGCAAGTCATCTATGTCTCATTATGACAGCTATGGCAGCCCCTAACATTTCTGCTCTGAGTTCAGCTTTTTCAGTTTTCACTTCTAATAGCTTACTCCTGTCTTGCAGTGTCTCTTGAGAGAAACATCCTGCACTGCTGTTTGCAGAGTTTTAAGTGCTGGGCTGGGCTACTATTCTGCCTGTGTAATTGCCTGCTTCTAATTGTTTTCACCTGCTAGCTCCAGCAGTATTCCCTGCTAGCTTTCTACTAATTCTGTTGCTTCCTTTTTCCTTTCTGTTTCCTCAGGGGGGAGCACCGTGCATACCAGCAGAAACGCGCTCACAGTGGCTTAGACGCGCGCACACAAGCTTACACGGTTCTGGATCTGCCTATTCAGATTAAAACGCGTGCACACTAGCGCAAACAGTGTTACAAATCTACCAACATGCTCCCACATGCTCAGTCTGCCTTACACGCACGCACACTGCCCTACTCATGCTTCATGGCGCTCACACGTGCGCATTCACGGCCAGCAAGAAACGTTGGTGTAAGTAACAGTGTACACCTTCCATTTCTTGACTTTCCCATGCTTATCTTTTGGTAATCCTCTTTCCCTGATCTGTGTCTGTCATCTGTCATGTTACACTGACCTCCAATGAACTGCATTTCTTTCTACCATTCCCCCGTGTGATGTCACCTATCTCCTACTCTATTTCTCCCCCTTATGTATCTCTTACACTACTCAGACTGTGCTCATTTGCTATGTGACTGTGAGATTCAGTATCCTAACCCTCATTTACATGAGATTGCCTACTAATGCTTAGCTACATGTCTTAGACTCAGCTTCCCCCCTTAGCAACCACTACACGGTGGCCATGTGGTTTTTGGTCTGCTGGTACCTGCATTGTCATTCCATGTATTGCATAAAACCCACATTTGTGGGTTTATAACCTTCATTTTTATGTTTTATACAGCGCAGCCCATTTGTGCGGGGCTGCGCTGCGTTTAAACATCGGCGATCGCCGGAAAAAAAAAAAAAATTTTTTATATTTGCATCTGGTTACCTTGCCAATGGCCACATAATTGGCCATTGCCATGCTGCCTGACACATATGCACCCTTTATTTGGAGCTGACATGGCTCCATTGTGATTTTTGCAGAAACGTACTCAGTTGTCAACTGAGTACATTTCTGCAGCTAAAACTTCTCTTACACGGGCTGGTTTCTGCTTCGTGGATCGCTAATATACCTCATTTGCATACCTTTCGGCTGCAAGTGAGGTATTTAGCATATCCACGCCCAGTCTGTGTAAGAGACATTTTAGCTGGTCTCTTACATGGAGTTTTGGGCTGTTCCTGGATCGCGAGGCTTGCATGGAGTGTTACACGTCTCTTACACTCCGTGCAAGCCTTCGTGAATCCTGCCCATATGTCTTTATAGCTATATATGTATGCACATCCTATGTGTACAGATATGCCTAGTTATGTTGGTAATATATGTAGATATCTATAACTATATGTGCATACATATTCTATACTGATATACCTACTACTGTTAGTATAATGTAGATATTCATACGTATATATGCTTATGTATCACTATCTGTATTATCATCATCATTATTCCCTTTTTCCCATTTACATGGGGTCGGGGTATCGTATTAACTGTCACCAACTCTCCCGATGTCAGTGCCACTCTTCTGCCCTCTTCAACACTCATGCCTGACTGTCGCAGATCTTCTTTCACACAATCCATCCACCTCTTTGCTAGACACCCTCGCTTCCTCTTACCTTCTGCCTGTCTGTTCCAAATCTCCCTCACCAGATTGTCTTCTGCTTTTCTACACATGTGCCCATACCATCATAATCTGTTTTCTTTGATCTTTTCTGCAATTGGAGCTACTTTGGCTTCTGCTCTTATGTCCTCATTTCTTCGCCTGTCCCGCAGTGTGCATCCTACCACCTTTCTCAGGCACTTCATTTCCATCACCTCTAGCTTCTTCAACTGTTCTGCCTTTACTGCCCAGGTTTCTGTACCATACAGTAGTACTGGTCGCACCACTGTCTTGTACACCTTACTTTTCAGCTTCTTTGACATTCTTCTATCATATACTACACCTGATACTCTATGCCAGTTGGCTGCATCCCCTCTGATTCTAGCTTTGACCTCCTCATTCAGACTACCCTTCTCCTCAACCACCCCTCCCAGATACTTGAAGCTGTTTACCTGTTCTACTATCTTCCCATCTATCTCTATTCTCAGCTTCTTCTGATTTCTCCAGTCTGCTGCCATTACCACTGTCTTATCTGTGCTTAGTTTCATCCCATGTGCCTTCAGATTTGCATTCCATTCTCCTATCCTTTGCTGAAGTTCTAGATCAGAGTCTGCCTGTACTGCCACATCATCTGCATACAGCAGCTTTGTTGCTCTGACCCCTCCAACCTGTTTGCTGATGTAGTCCATTACCAGTATGAACAGCAGTGGGCTCAGAGCTGAACCCTGGTGTACACCCACTCCCACTGGGAACCCCTCAGTGAGGCCAAACATTGTTCGTACTTGAGTCACTGGGTCCTTGTACATAGCCTGTACTAATTCTACCAATGTTTCTGGGACTTCAAACCACCGCAGTACTGCCCAGATCAGCTTTCTTGGGACCTTGTCATATGCTTTCTCCAAGTCTAGGAAAGCCCAGTTTGACTCTTTCCTCTTCTCTAGTTTCTTCTCAAGTATCTGTCTCAATGCAAACATTGGGTCAATTGTGCTGCATCCTGATCTGAATCTGAACTGTTCATCTCCCATCTTACATTCTACTATTCTGCGTATCCGTTTATCAATCATCCTCTCCAGAACTTTCATGCAATGTGGTAGGAGTTTGATGCCTCTGTACTGTCCACAGTTGTGGATGTCCCCTTTGTTCTTGTACACTGGCACAAGTATGCTTATTCTCCAGTCATCTGGAATACGCCTTTCTCTCCACACTGCAATTAATACTTTCAGGAGCCATTTCTCCCCTAGCTCACCCAGCATCTTTATCATATCTGCTGTGACCTCATCTGAGCCTGCTGCTTTCCCTGACTTCATTTTCCTTATTGCTGCTCTATCATGTGTAGAAATATATTGCACTATATATATCTATATATCTGGGTGTGTATATGTATATCTATGTACATATACATACCCATCTATATATGTTGATATGTATATGTGTATATATCTATATAGATATCTGGATAATTATATATGCATATATTTTCACCATATATCCTGAACATGGAGTGTAGCCCTGCCTCATTCCCTATAGTCCCAACTTCGTAGGGCAAGGGGATGTCAGGTGTGCATAGCAGGTATATTAGTAGACTATTGCTACTGTAATAGGGTTTGTCTTCACAGACATGATGTGTGTGTGGGAGGTCACATCTGCTTTTCACATGTGCGCCATTGGCTACTGACAGATATCCTAAGGACATCATAGTACAGTACCACTGCTGGCACGTAATGCTTATGTGGACTACAGCAGAGATATTGGCCAATATATGTGGACATTCTGACACACTCTGGACAGTCCAGCGGTATACACAGAATCCCTTAGTGCAAAACATGTGGACCCGGTGTTCCACATCTGAAGTCAACTCCTCGTTAGTCCGATCCAACCATAAGCTAATCACCCTTGATATCCACATCCCGCCCCTACCCCCCATTAAGGAAACCATGGTAGTAAATTTCTCCAGAGCCAACTTCATGCTTCTTAAGACAGAAGTGGTGAACTTCATGTCACCCATGCAGATGGACAATACAATTACAACTGCTGAATCCTACACAAATTCACTCTATAGGCACTTACATGAGTGCATGGATAATGCTATACCAAACAGAACCAAGGCACTATCCTTCAAAAAATGGAAGCCAATCTGGTGGTCCCCTGCCATAAACAAACTGTACAACAGAAGTAATAAACTGTTGCAAAAGAGAGTAAAACCCATGAGTTGAGAAGTTTCAAGGTCAGTCTCAGTAAGAAGCTGAAATCCCTTATTATATCCTCCAAAGCTAGCTACGAAAACAAAATCACCAGTAATTCTAAGGACAACCAGAAAGCATTCTATAGTTATGTCAATAATCTCAATGGCAAAACCCAGATCTGCTCTGAGTTACAGCACAACAACACAGAAATTACAGCACCAACTGATATTGCCAACATCATAGCAGATAGGTTCAGTGCTAACTTTACCCTACCCCCACCCCCTAAAGGGCCCATATCTATACAGGAAGAATGCAGAGTCCCTGTAATCACAACTACGCAGGTAAAAGCTGCACTCTCTAAAGCCAAAAACATAGCATCCGTGGGACTGGACAACATCCCAGGCTGCATTTTACACGAACTTCAGAATGAACTGGCTCCCCACTTAAGCACCATGTTCAGTAATAGCCTCATATCAGGATTTTTGCCCACTGAATGGTGCACAGCAACAGTTATCCCACTCCACAAAGGGGGAGCCACCACTGATCCCGGGAACTATCGCCCTATTAGTCTGACGAGCCTGGTCTGCAAGGCCATGGAACGTATCATCATGGAACTCATAAACAAAGATGTTGGTGACCTCCAAACTCTGGATCCCGCCCAGTTCCAGTTTGTGAAAGGCAGATCATGCCTCCTGAACCTGATCAACTTCTTTGAGACAGTCTGCAAAGCCGTAGATGAGGGTAAGGTGGTTCACACAGCTGATCTTGACCTTGCCAAGGCTTTCGACACCATCCCCCATTCTGGAATTATAGCTAAACTCACTAAATTAGGTATAAATCCCTACATCACAAGATGGAATGCTAACTGGCTCACTGACAGAACCCATACTGTAAAAGTTGCACACTCCAAATCTGACCTCAAACCAGTGACAAGTGGAGTACCACAGGGTTCAGTCCTGAGACCTTTCCAGTTTGGTACCTACTTCTCTGAAGTACAGGCTAACACAGAAGGCCTCTGGCTAATAAAGTTTGCAGATGACTGCAAACTAGGAGCCATAGTCAAATCCCCAAATGATGTGGACATCCTACAGAAGGGCTTCGCTGAGACAGATGCCTGGTGTCAGAGCCATGGCCTCAAGCTCAATGCCAAAAAGTGCAGTGTCATCCCCTTTGGTAAAAACTCTGCACCCATGAACTACCACGTAGGCAGCAATCTACTTAACACAGAATGTGTGATAAGAGACCTTGGGACCCAGGTGGACAGTAGTCTTTCCTTTGATAGTCACATCGCCACAGTAGTCAGGAAGTCCTTCTACATGGCACACCACATCATAAAAGGGTTCTCATCCAGGAAAAAAGAGGTCATTGTTCCCCTCTACTCGACACTCATTAGACACATTATAGAGTACAATGCCCCTTTTGGAATGCACCTCACAAGACATCTGCAGCAGCTGGAAAGGCCACGGAAATACCTCTCAAGGAGGATTATTGGCCTCAAACAAATGCCCTACACTGACCATCTCAAATACTCCAGCTTTACTCTGTAGCATATCACCTACTCCAAGGTGATCTCTGCCTAACATAAAAAGCTATGTCAAACCCAGAGCTGTTGGACATGCTACACCTAAAGAAATCCCAATCCCTTCAAGCTACATGCTATAGGGACCAAAACCTTGTCACCATAATAAACAGGACATGCTGGGGAGATAGATTCCTCTCCCAAAGACTTCCCATACTCTGGAACAAGCTACCCAACCATGTCAAGCAAAGTTCTTCATTAGCACTCTTCAAGAAAAATCTTGATGAGTGGATGGGAAATAGGAAATACACCCTGAGAATCACTTCTGTGTCTCTGCTCAACAGTGGCACAGGAAAATAACTTTCTTGGGTGGCATAAGCCAGGGAACCTTGTTGGCTAGGCTTACGTAGACCCTTGGGCCAATAGCCTAGTATCTACCTATGAACCTATGAACCAAGCCTGACAATGTGGATGTTAACAGCCATGTAGATGGGTATAATACGTAATGACTGATATACATTTACCCCCACAGGTTATGCATTCACACACCCCTGTCTGTCCTGACACATAATAACCACTGGTACAGAGGTACCATGGCCACATACTATCCACTAGATATTGACATACATCAGTACAGCATCCCGCTGTTCTGTCTGACATACATGACTGTTAAGGGAGGCCTGGCAGCAGTACATCTGGCAAGTATCTGGACATGACATCTCACTGGGTAAGTACACTAAGCTGCTAGACATGTAACAAAGCACTGTGCAGGCTACAGGCAGACTGGCTCAACACTGGCCTACAGTTCCTATGGGAGAATGCACATGTAACTGCATATATAGCAGGCTCTACAGGCACGTCACAGCACAGGGTAAGATGCACCTGTGTAAAAGTGCATAACCACAACCAATGTGAACACAGCCACAGCTACACGCTATAGGGACCTAACAGCATAATATTACAGTATATGGACTATCTGTTCAACACCATCCTCATATGTGCCACTCACACATTAAATATACTGATCCCAAGGATATTACAAATATCCTGGCAGATCGCTTCAGTGCCAACTTCACCCCCCTCTCACACCCTAAACAGCCCATCTCAATACTGGAAGACTGCCAAATTCTGGTAATAATGGCCACATAGATAAAAAATGCACTCTCCAAAGCTAAGAATACAGCATCCATGTGACCAGATGACATCCTGGGCTGTGTACTACATAAACTACAAAATGAACTTTCACCTCACCCAAGTGTCATGTTTAATCATAGCCTCACCTCAGGCTTCATGCCCACTGAGTGGCTACAGCTGCAGTTATCCCACACCACAAGAGTGGATCCACCTTGGATCCCGAGAACTACTGTCCCATCAGTCTGCAAGCCTGATCTGCAAGACCATGTAATGTATTATCATTGAACTTATAAATAAAGACATAGGAAACCATAAAACACTGGACCCAATGCAGTTTTGGTTTGTAAAGGGCCGATCTTGTCTCCTGACCTGATTGACTTCTTCAAATCAGTCTCCAGAGCCGTGGACAAGGGTAAGGTGGTCCACACAGCCTATCTTGGCTACATCAAGGCATTTGACACCATCCCCCACTCTGGAATCATAGATAAACTTACTAGGCTGGGCATTAATCCCTATGTCACTCAATGGGTTGCCAACTGGTTTACTGACAAAACCCACACTGTAAAAGTAGCCAACTCCAAATCCAGCTCCAGACAAGTGACAAGTGGAGTACCTTAGGGTTCAGTCCTGGGACCGCTCTTGTTTGGCATCTACTTCTCTGAAGTACAGGCCAACACTGAGGGACTCTGGCTAATAAAGTTCGTAGATGACTGCAAACTGGGAGCCATTACTGAATCCCCAAATGATGTGGATACTCTACAAAATGGCCTTACAGAAACAGATGCTTGGTGCCAGAGCCATGGGATCAAGCTCAATGTCATGAAATGTATATTTATCCCCTTTGAGAAAAACATATACCCATGAATTACCACATAGGTGGCAGTACAGAAACACCAAAAGTGTGATAAGAGGCTTAGGGACACATGTGGACAGTGGTCTCACCTTTGATAACCACATTGCCACAGCAGTCAGGAAATCCTTCTATGAGGCACACCTCATCACTAAGGACTTTTCATCCAGAAAAAAGGAGGTCATTGTCCCACTGTACTCATCCCTCATTAGACCCATTATAGAATACAACCCCCCCATTTGGTATGTACCTCTCAAGACATCTGCAACAACTGGAAAGGCGGCAGAAATACTTCACTAAAAGAATCACAGGCCTAAAGCAGATGCCCTAAACTGATCGCCTTAAAAAAACTCCAGCTATACTCTTTTGCATATCCTACTCAGAGGCGATCTCTGCTTAACATACAAGGGCATGTCATACCCAGAGCTGTTGGACATGCTACACTTAAAGAAATCCCAAATCCTCAGAGCCACATGCTCCAGGGATCTAAACCTTGTCATCACAATAAGCAAAACATGCTGGAGGGATAGGTTCCTGACCCAGAGACTCCCTAGACTATAGAATAGACTGCCCATACATGTCAAGCAGAGCGCTTCTTTGGCCCTCTTCAAAAGCAACCTTGATGATTAGATGGGAGAAAGGAAATTCATCCCAGGGATGACATAAGTTACCCTGCTAGACAGGGGTCCAGGAAAGTAAATAGTGTGGGAATAAATATCAAGGGAATTGTTATGGCTAGGATTCTATAGGCCCTAGGGCTGATAGCCTAGTACCAACCTATGAACCTATGAACCCTACATATACTGGGCCGCTGCACAGTGTAGTTTGATGCCTGTCTGTGGTATGGGACATGTGTGTGTATGGCCCTACAAATACGGTAGCATACAGTAGAGCAGTATGTAACATCAGATAGGACAGAACAAAGAAAATGACATCTACCACAGTCTGTACACAGGCCAAAGTACTTATTACCAATACAAACACTGTCAACATTCACCATAAGTACACAGACCTCAGTACTGTACACACAACCACAGAATGTCCAGGTTATGTCAATAAATATAACCCCTACTGTACATAACGTGTAGCAGTCTGATATCTCACTGGTTTGTTATCAGATATGATGTCACTAATTATGGTGTACAGCACATATGCACCTCTTAAAGCATGACATATGTACAAAGATTGACAGAGAAATGGCTGGAAGCACATACACAGGGCCAATATTGACTTGTTGCTGTGATAATCTCCTATATTTACTGTTGTAACAGGGTTTGTTGCAACATATGTCCTATGAGGGATATGAAGTCAGTACCTGTCACGACTTTCACCATCTACAGACTGCAGTCCTCACACTACCTTCTGCAGTTCACAGATAGATGCTCTGTGGGTAACACATGAAACCAAAGGCACCACACACTGCCCAGTCAGCAAATGACCCTACAGATGGGAATTCCTCATAAACATAGCACTGACATGGCAGGTGTTAAAACATGTAGGACAGCCATATCCACACACACTCTGTTAAACCAACATTACTCCAAATGCAGTATAGCAGCACTTACAGTCTGTAGTCAGGTCAGGCACACCCCCCTCCTCTGTGTTGCTCTCTTTCCACAGTGCATGTTGTTAGAGGTAAATCCCCAATATATCTGAGATGCTGTTTGCCAAACAACAGATTAAGCTCCTGCTCGCAGTGAATGAAAAGGCCCAACACCAAAATGATGTCCCTAGATATTGGACTGTGTTTCCATGCAACTGGCTATGGGAATGTTACCACAGCTGTGCAACATGCAATCAGCTAGAGGAAGGCTGCAATTCGTGCAGAGGCCAAAATCAGATCATGAGCATCACTTAAAATACACATGCTGCTGCCTAAGCAAAGCAGGTGTAGGCCTCCACATCCACCAGAGAGGGAGTGAGAGAGACAGACAGAGGCAAAGACAAGTAAGGGAGGGGTGGGAGAGTAAAACTTTAGCATGTTTGTGTCACACATCTACCAGCACAGGGTATTAAACCCCTGACAACTATGGACTGTTATCACATTTTTATGCAGTTATTGGATGTGCCACATAGGTTACATGTTGAGGAGCCCTCAGAATGTATATGTGATGGTAAGTGACATCAGCAACAGGGATATGGTAGCTATACGGAAGGAGTAGTACACATGCCTGTCCACATGAACAGGTGCCAGCGTCAACACAGTTACACTCCCACAGTGACACACACACATTGACACACTTGGCAGGGCCAGGAATACAACTCTTCACTAGTGAGATTGCCACAACACATTACTGTGCAGGTATCACATGCACCACAAGGGTCATACGGAGGTTATATGGGCAAAGGGTATGGGGAGGTGTCTGATATCAGACAGCATGCTTCAGTATGCCAATGAGTGTGAATGTGATCATACACATCATACAATACACACACACACACACACACACACACACACACACACACACACACACACACACACACACACACACACACACACACAGTGCAAGTACTAACATGCATGGGTGCATTGCTTCACGGGTGTGTAGTGGTGGACAGTGCCAGATGGCTATACAAGGCTAGGTGATGGGTATACTTTGGCATCAGGCCACATGACAGTGGTCTTCATTGTGGCTCAGGGGTGTAGTTTCAGGATTTGCCCACACAGGTGGGTATTGTATTCACCATCCAGTCACCTGGGTGAGTACTGCATGTGGCCAATGCTGTCCATTGCTTGCCATGTATTTGTTCCTTTGTCCATGACATGGACGGTGTCTGGGAGGTGCACACCTCCCACATGCATGTACATTGACATGTGGAACTGTACATGGGGTGCCTGGCACATGTTGTGTACACAGATTATCATCAGATGTGCCAGTCCTGGCTTCATGTGGTGGGAGCTGGTAATGGATAGCAGGTTTACCCTGCACTGACATTGATAGCATGCTAAAGGCATTCCCTGGTGTCAGTGGCATCTGTCCATACAGGACATGTTTTCAGGCATGGTATGTCCTTTGCGGGTCACATTTGATGGCACCACAGGTGTTGCAGGTGTCCAGTGGGGAACATGGGGAAGGTGCACTGTCTGCATATACATGCCTATTGGACTGATGGACAGTGTGCCATGCCCTTTGTAACCCACTGCAATCACTCCATAGTTAAAATCAGTGGGCAATATGCAGTGTACTACCAACATAGTGGCTGTTGCCTAGGCAAGTGTGTGTGTGTGTGTCTGTGTTTGTGTGTGTGTGTGTGTGTGTGTGTGTGTGTGTGTGTGTGTGTGTGTGTGTGTGTGTATGAGACATGGGTTGAGTGTGTTCTCTGGGTAATACTATGATTGCTAACTTTGTTTGCCTGGCCTTGATGTCACATGTATGGGTATGGATTTGCACTCCAGCCTCTTGGCTATTTCACATCTGTTATCCCTGTATGGTGGACATTGTGATATATACTAGGGCCACCATATAAGACATTTGCAAAACCTACTCCACAATGGGCCCAGTTGTTACACACTCACAACCACCTCCACACAGGATACAAGTTACAAACACACACACACCTGTCATGTCTGAGATTAGAACTCCTACCTAACAAGTTTATTACACTACAGCACTACACAGTTATAGTATGTGCCACAGAGATTACTGGAGTGCTCCTTCCCCAAAGGTGTATTTCACATTGGATGACATCTTCAGAATTGCTAAAGTAGGGCATTTGAATTGTAGTGAGTGTGGCTAGGCTAAAATGCATTGCTCCCTACAAAGACATTGAAACACACACAAAACATACACAACTAACATGTGTGGGAATAGCACCCCTACCAGAGGTCTATATCACACTACAGCATGAAGCTGTTATAGGACGCACCATGGGGATTATTTGAGAACTCCTTTCCCAAAGGTGTATTTCACAATGAATGACATCAGCAGGAGTGCCAAAGTAGGGGATTTGAATTGTAGTGAGTGTGGCTAGGCTAAAATGCATTGTTCCCTACACAGACATTGAAACACAAACAAAACATCCACAACTGACATGTGTGGGTATAGAACCCCTACCAGAGTTCTATATAATACTACAGCATGAAGCTTTTTATAGGATGCACCATGGAAATACCTTGAGACCTTCTTCCCCAAAGGAGTATTTCACAATGAATGACATCAGCAGAATTGCCTAAGTAGGGCATTTGAATTGTGTTGAGTGTTGCTAGGCTAAAATGCATTGCTCCCTACACAGGCATTGAAACTGAATTTGCCTAGCACTCTTTACATTGTCTAAGTGGGTGTCTGCACCTCACACCGGGTTTTAAAGGAAGAAAAAGAAAGTTAAACTAGGAAATAGCAGCACTGTGCACATTTGAGCACTTTGCGTAGCACACCCCTGGGCTTAAACAGGAATTTAATGGGAAGGGAAAACAGCAGTTGGAAGGGAATCAAATCGGCCAATTACACATGCATCAGACCAGCCCAGTCCAGAACACTACTATAGACAAATCAAACACCTTCCTCTCTGTTTTTTTCTCATACTCTACACCACCGGTGTATACAAGTGGGGAACTTGTAACAAACAAACCTACAAAATGAGAGGGGCTGCAGCAGGCAACATAGACCAACATGTAAAAGAGGCTGAGGGTGGTGAGGATGTGAATGCTGCTGATCAACCCACAATGAGGAAACGGAAAAGAATGTACAGACCCAGGGTAACTTACCAAGGGCTACATGAGCTGGAGATAGTGGAGCACTATAGGGTGGACAGGGGCCTCCTACACCAAATTGTTGACCTGTGTCAGCCACACCTGACACACCAAGCTGACCGAAGGGAACCCATCCCAGTAGATACCAAGGTATGTGTAGGCCTAGGAATAATAGCCACAGGTACCTCCCAAAGCTCAACTGGGGATATCATGGATATTTCACAGGCATTAGCATCCAAGTATTCCACCAGTTCCTGGATGCTGTATCAATACATACCAGTGAGCATGTATATTTCCTCAACACCTGTGAGGTGCTGACCAGCAGTATACGTCTCTTCCACCAAATAGCAGAATACCCTGGGTGCTATAGACTACACATACATATGCACCAAAGCACCACCCGGTGATCAGGATAGGGCCTACATCAACTACAGGGGCATCCCATCCATTAAATGCCAGGTCATCTGCAATGCCCAGGGCATTATAATGAATGTGTGTGTTGGCTGCCCTGGAAGCTATCACGATTCCCACATTTGGCATCTGACGCAGCTGTACCAGAAATTTGCCAATAGGGACATCCCTTACGGTCACCTAGTGGGGGATGCTGCTAACACACTGGAGCTGTGGCTGATGACACCAATCAGAAATGCACACACACCTGAACAAGAATGCCATAATGAGGCAACAACACAGACCAGACTTATAATAGAGCATGTGTTTGGGATGCTCAAGTCATGGTTCCAGTGTCTGGACACATCCGGTGGAGCCTTGCAGTACTCACTAGTTACATGTACCCAAATTGTTATGGTATGTGCCATGCTACACAATATGATCCTGTGGAAACAGCTGCAGCAGGAGTAGCACGGGGCAGGTCCACACAGCCCCCCACCAATGCCAAGGCCTGCACAGGCACAGAGTCACTTGGAGGAGGAGCAACTTGAGCATGCCTCAGTAGGCAGATGGTGGCATGCCCAGTATGCCACGGACATGGCAAAGAGACAATGCATAGCACATACACTGACACAGTAGGGACCCAGGGAATGACACCTCTCGGTTTTCCTTTACAACAGCGAATCACACTCATGTGAGTACATAAAGGTTGAAAGTTCCTTCTCAGGATTGCATAATGTCTGTCTGAGTATGTTTGAATAACTAAAAGTCGAATGCACTATGCAATTCGCACATTAAACATTCGAACAATTGTAGTATAACCATAAATACGGTTGCATACATTAATACATAGTTTCTGCATTCTGTGTTAGGCTGGATGGTTCAAATTGCATTCGTAGCCCACTGAAATTCTGTAGTCCGTCTTTCAGGATTATTTTACAAAACAGATAGCATTGGAGAATGGAGGTATGGACCCCTGTAATTAGTGAGTAAAACACAACAAATATACCAAGCTAGTAGCTGTTAATGTGTGCCACTGTGACAACCATATCATAGTTATTGATTTTTGAAATGACAACTAAGTTTTGCTTCAGGTTACTTTGCAAAGTCTTATTGTTTTAACTATGTGGTTCTTAGTAGCTGCTAATGCATAGCCTGTGGCATTATATTCTCCCTGTAATTAACCAAATGTTTAATTATTTAAAACTTAGTAAGGTCTGAGAGTACATCAGTGGCTTATATTCTGATGTATGAAATGTAGACTAAAAACAGATTAATGAAAGGTAAACAGCAAGTTGTTCTTCACGCATTCATAGCTGCTTCTGTATGACATGTTTATATGATGAACCTGCACAGAGTAACGAGGATGCTGTATGTACTATGGTTATACTGTGGCAGGAAAACAGCTGCAGCACGTTTACATGTGTGTAATGTCATAGACAACAGTGCATTAAGTAACGAGGAAATTTAATGTAGCATGTGTATGTCATGGCAGGGAAACAAGAGAAGCAAGGGTAAATTGTTGCAAATTTAATGGCATTATACCTGTCCTGTAAGTGCTCATATGTGTGTTTCAGTGTTGTTCCACGGAATAGTGAGTGTGCTGTCAAATGCCTTTCAGGCTGGAGAAGGTGCTACACAGGAATATGCACCGGGTACGTTGAATACTCTGTACAGTACAAGCATGACCCAAAAAGGATGTGAATTGCTTATAATTAATGGCTATCATTACTACCAAGAGAAGTGTGTACAAGTTAAGCAATACTGGGGTTGTACATGTAAAAATAAGGAAAAATGAAAGGGTAGATGCTTTACAGAATTGCACATAAATGGCTATAAACTGGTTAAGAGGAATCTCCATTACCATGCACCTGGTGTGTTGCAAGGGGAGGTAATGAGAGTGAAAGACCAACTCAAACATCATGCAGAGCAATCTGTAGAAGACCCCTGCAAGATAGTTGCTGAAGTGCTAGCTGGTCCATCTGCGGATGTGGTAAATGAGTTACCAAATTCTAGTGCCCTGAAACAGAGCATTGGGAGGCAGAGGTACAAGGAAACGTTGGCCATGTTCAAAGATTTCTGTTCCCTGAGGGAGTTGACTGCAGACATGCAACCTTTGAAGACTGGTTCCTTTATAATACAGCATAGTGCAGATATGCCTAGTGACACCAATGTTCTTGTGATAACCACAAGGGGCAATCTTAGTATGATGTGTGAGTCAGAATACATTTTGGCAGATGACACCTTCCCTATCAGCACAAGTGAATGCAGACAAATATATACCTTACATTCTGCACTTAATGGTGGTGTGAGAAAAAAGTTGTACCTGTGGTGTATGGGATTCTGCCCAGTAAAACTGAGGAGTGTTATGACATGTTTTTAGGGTTTAATAATGCAATTGTGCAATGACAATGAACTCAGATTGTTACCCAACATGGTTCTGACAGATTTCGAACGTGCTGTAGTTAATTCTATTAGGAAGCATCTACCCAACACATTAGCTAAGGGCTGTTGGTTCTATTTTTGCCAGATAGTGTGGAAGAACATTCAGAAATTGCATCTGGCAGGTAACTTCAGTAGCAGTTTGTCTTTCACCTTGTTATGCAAGGAGATACCAGAATTGGCATTTGTTGCACCTAAAGATATCAGTAGCACCTTCACAGAAATTGAAGCTGACATGCCGGAGGAGAGTAAGCCACTATGTATCTTCTTTAAAGAAACATACGTCCATGTCAGGCCATGTAGGTATGGTATGCATTGGAATACGTCAGAGAGAGTGCCTCATTTGTACGATAGCTCCTTCTGGAACCAACATGATACCTGTGCGAGCACTATAGGGTGACTACGTAATTTAATGGGGAAGAAAACCTTGTACATGCTGGATATTTTACATGCAGTACAGCTGGAGCAGAACCATGTGGATGATCTATGGCATAGACACTTGCTGTGTCTGCCTTCATCCCCAAAATGGAGAAGATTGCTTGACAAGGAATCTAGCTTTACTAATTTACTGGCTGAAAGGAATGAGTTCACAGCAAGGTGATTTTTAAAGTTGGTTGCTAAATACTGCTCCTTTTCATAAGGATTCATACTTTGCTGTACATTTCCTGTCAAGGACGTTGCTTATTGGTGTCCTCATGCATATACCCCACCTATGTTAACATGTCTAATCACAGAATGGCTGCTTTGGGATCATGGGACACTTCTATTGCTCTGTCATTGGACTTTTGCCGTACTTTCAAAATTTGGTTGTGTTGGCACTGTTTGGAAGCACGGTAAGTCAGGTGCAATGGTGAGGTTTGAAAAATGTCGAAATAAATATTCCACTATATGATTTTCGACATTTTTTGAATTTCGCGGTTGTTAATTTGCATATACGAGTCGCACAAATGATTATTCGTACATGTCCATTTTGCTTATATGAAGATACAATTGTAGTAACAGTCAGGTCTGCCCCCCAATCCTGTGTAGAAATGTAGTAACATATATGAGTAGGTATAATACGAGTGGAGCACAGATGGACAGAGGTGGCCAAGGTAGCATGATAGGTTGTAGCATTTGCACAATATGCAGGTCTGAGTGTGTTATGATGGTGTGTGTTTCATAATGTGTGGGAGTGGTCAGTATGTATGCATGTTGAGGTAAGACCTGGTGGCCATTGCCCACTACTGCTGATAACAGGAACAAGCCCTCACAACTGCAGTGCCAAAGACAATCCCCACCAGTATAACACATACAAGCATTAAACCATTGTAAATGTATGGTAATATGTGTCACCATCTGAAAGACTGACATGGCATGGCTGTTGGGCTAGATATACAAGCAGTACACAGGGGAAAGTACCCCAGACATACAGTATATATTGTGTCACTGTGAAATGGTGACACCCTTGGATTTGTACATATAGGTATGCATCACAGTAACAAGACCTGTAGTAGGGGATACCAGTGAGGTCTGCCTGAACACCTGCAGATCACAAAGGAGGTAGGACTGATGTATTGGGAATCAGCTGATGTACCTGCACATGCCAGCATAACTGTAATTCCCCATGCATATTTGTGTGTCAGATGCAAGTAGTGCCAATAGCACACATGCACCCAGCCACACAAACACCACCCACAGGCACCTCTCTGGCAATATCCCTGCTGTGGTGAATGGGTACAGTACAACCCCACCTGCATATGGCAATAGCGGAAGAATGCAGCATGCAGTGCATGTGTCCCATGCAAGTGTGTCCCTAGCTGTAATTAGCACCCTGCCAGCATCCACACCACCTGATCAAGACTGATAGAAGGTATCAACATGAACAACTATCACATCTACCCTGTCACCCCAGGGGAATATACTGTATGGTGGTCCGGGACTGTATGACTGATAGAATGCAATGGCCTGCCACATCTGGCCTGCATCAACACCTAATGCCCCACAGGCACTTGCCAAATGCTTGTGTCTCACACGTACTGCCAATGAATGTTGTGTCATGGACATCCATATAACAGCATAACACACTCCATTTAAGCCATATGCAAGGCCATGAGGACAAACCACAGTAATATGTCCACCATGTCCTACTGCATTTACTGTGGACAACACTAACACACATCTGTGATGTGGTGATACCCTTAGGGAAAGTATCACAGAATGTATGCATAATGTATGGAAGAGGTTAGAATAACAGAGGGTGGTGTGGGAGCATGGGCAGCATGGAATGTGCAGGGTCCAACAACAAGCTGTGTGCACACTATCCCTGGCTGCAAGCACATAAATGGGTGGCTACACACCTGCCCATACACCACAATAGAGTAAGTGTCCTGAGCAATGGTGTTGCTAACCATGCCTACTGTGTCCGGTCGCAGTAGGCATAGCCAGAAGTCCATCAGGCCACCACATAGGCAGATGTCCCAAGGTACTTATGGTAAGGCCGCTGGACATCATGCCCCTGGCAGAGGAGACATAGCTGGTAATGCAAAAGCATGTTTCAGGCTGTCATGGCAATGCAGGCATGTATAGAATGTTACCACAGACAGAGCCTGAGGCTGCAGAAGGCTGCTCTCACATCTTTAAATGACAACACCTGTGAACTGGCTGGTGCCATCTGTGGATTAACTGAGTTCATGGATAGATGGTCTGGTGAGATAATGGCCCTCATCGACCGTGGTCTGTCCGTGCTTGAACATGTAGTGGGAGTACAGTGACAGATGTTTGGACATAGGCCAGCAATGCCAACAGCTGGTAGTCAATGTGGACATGCTTGGACACCTAGGGGTTCCCATAGTGGCAGTAGCAGCCCTGGCAGTGCGTGGGGTGTGCTGTCCACACCACACCACAACAGGCCATGTGGACGTGGTCCTGCCAGTCCCAGGAGTGACCTGGTATCAGCGGACAAATTTCATCAGCAGGTGAGAGTAGCACATCAAGTCCTGTACCTGGACATGCCCATGGAACCCCTGGCAGGCACAGTCCACGTGTCCATGGCCGGAGGCAGTGAACTGCACACCCTGCTAGGTATGGTCTGCAGCTGTCCATAAACACCTGTGTAGGGCAGCTACATGGCAGAACTGTGTGCATGCATACCCACACACTATGCAAAGACACGTAGGGCAACCCCATACCTGCACACACCAGATCACCTTGCCCAGCTCCCAACATTACACCACTCACCCACACACATGCTGTCAAATGTATGGCCTACCCTCAGCCTCTGGCAAACCAACATCATACCCTGTGCAAATGATGATACCTGTGCCACATCCCTGTCATCCATACCATCAATGCAGGGACAGGCTGATATGGTTTTGATGCACATGGTGACTGTACAACATTGTACCACAGTACTGCAGTGTAACATGCTGTAGGGAGTAGAGTGTAAGGCATATTTGGCAGGAAGCATAGCCATCCAGCAATGATGCCTTATAGCTGTTAGTAACATTGGTTGGTTGTGGTCTCTATAATATTATCCATTTGTGTTGTAGGTGTACATGTGTCAGAAATAGAATGCCCTGGGCATATGATGATACATGTGCCACATCCCTGTCTTCCATACCATTAATGCAAGGACAGGCTGATATGGTTCTGATGCACATGGTGACTGTACTGCAGTGTACCACAGTACTGCAGTGTAACATGTTGTAGAGAGTAGAGTGTAATGCATATTTGGAGAGTAGCTGTCCAGCAATGATGCATTATAGCTGTTAGTAACTCTGTTTGATTGCAGTCCCTATAATGTTATCCATCTGTGTTGCAGGTGTACATGTGTCAGCACGAGGATGGTCTGCAGTCATATTCTACAACGGGGTATGTCACTGTGGTGACACCATGGCTGTGACATATCTGGGGTACAGTTGAATACATTTCACATGTTACTAAACTGGTTATTGCTTGTGCCACATGGACAGGAGGCCTGCTGAGGCATGTATACCATGCTACTGTGGTAGACCCATCCACAATACATGCATACTGTTACTTGGCAACACTGGGACTAGTCCCCTACCTAGCTATGTTGTGATACTGAAGTGTGTGGCTTACATTGCACACACCACACAGCGTTTAGGGTGAGGTGTGTCCCAAGTTGCATGGTACTTGCAGAACATCCCCCAACATGTACAGTATGCTAATGGGGGGTGTAATAGGTTCAAAGGTTCATAGGTTGGTACTAGGCTATCAGCCCTAGGGCCTATACAAGCCTAGCCATAACAATTCCCTGGCTATTTCTTCCCACATTATTTACTTTCCTGGACCCCTGTCTAGCAGGGTGACTGACGTGATCCCTGGGGTGAATTTCCTTTCTCCCATCCAATTGTCAAGGTTCCTCTTGAAGAGGTCCAAAGAGGCACTCTGCTTGACATGTATGGGCAATCTATTCCAGAGTCTGGGGAGTCTCTGGGTCAGGAACCTATCCCTCCAACATGTTTTGTTTATTGTGATGACAAGGTTTAGATCCCTGGAGCGTGTAGCTCTGAGGGATTGGGATTTCTTTAAGTGTAGCATGTCCAACAGCTCTGGGTTTGACATGGCCTTGTATGTTAAGCAGAGATTGCCCCTGAGTAGACGATATGCGACAGAGTATAGCTGGAGTTTTTTAAGGCGGTCAGCGTAGGGCATCTGCTTTAGGCCTGTGATTCTTTTAGTGAGGTATTTCTGAGGCCTTTCCAGTTGTTGCAGATGTCTTGAGAGGTACATACCAAATGGGGCGTTGTATTCTATGATGGGTCTAATGAGGGATGAGTACAGTGGGACAATGACCTCCTTCTTTCTGGATGAAAAGCCCTTTGTGATGAGGTGTGCCACATAGAAGGATTTCCTGACTGTTGTGGTGATGTGGTTATCGAAGGTGAGACCACTGTCCACCTGTGTCCCTAAGTCTCTTATCACACTTTCTGTGTTTAGTGTACTGCCACCTATATGGTAATTCATGGATACATGTTTTTTCCCAAAGGGATAACAATACATTTCTTGGCATTGAGCTTGAGCCCATGGCTCTGGCGCCAAGCATCTGTTTCTGTAAGGCCCTTTTGTAGAGTATCCACATCATTTGGGGATTCAATAATGGCTCCCAGTTTGCAGTCATCTGCAAACTTTGTTAGCCAGAGTCCCTTAGTGTTGACCTGTACTTCAGAGAAGTAGATACCAAACAAGAGCGGCCCCAGGACTGAAGCCTGAGGTTCTCCACTTGTCACTTGTCTGGAGCTGGATTTGGAGTTGGCTACTTTTACAGTGTGGGTTCTATCAGTAAGCCATTTAGCAACCCATTGGGTGACATAGGGATTAATGCCCAACTTAGTAAGTTTATCTATGATTCCAGAGTGGGGGATGGTGTCAAAGGCCTTGGCAAGGTCTAGATAGGCTGTGTGGACCACCTTACCCTTGTCCATGGCTCTGGAGACTGATTCAAAGAAGTCAATCAGGTTCAGGAGACAAGATCGGCCCTTCACAAACCCAAACTGGGTGGGGTCCAGTGTTTGAAGGTTGCCAATGTCTTTGTTTATAAGTTCCATGATAATACGCTCCATGGCCTTGCAGATAAGGCTTGTCAGACTGATGGGACGGTAGTTTCCGGGATCCAAGGTGGATCCCCCCTTGTGGATTGGGATAACTGTAGCTCTGCGCCACTCAGTGGGCACGAAACCTGAGGTGAGGCTATGATTAAACATGACACTTAGGTGAGGTGCCAGTTCATATTGTAGTTCATGTAGTACACAGCCCAGGATGTCATCTGGTCCCATGGATGCTGTATTCTTGGCTTTAGAGA
This sequence comes from Protopterus annectens, assembly GCF_019279795.1. Classification (NCBI taxonomy): domain Eukaryota; kingdom Metazoa; phylum Chordata; order Ceratodontiformes; family Protopteridae; genus Protopterus; species Protopterus annectens. The sequence continues at coordinate 1,564,462,475 of NC_056733.1, read as the reverse complement.
GTGCGTTGTGTACCTGTGTGGCTGTTATTACTGGAATTTGGCAATCTTCCGGTATTGAGATGGGCCATTTAGGGGGTGAGAGGGGGGGGAAGTTGGCACTGAATCGATCTGCCAGGATATTGGCAATATCCTTTGGATCAGTATATTTAATGCCATTCTGTTTTAGCTCAGAGCAGACCTGAGCATTGACATTTAGATTCTTGACATAGTTAGAGAATGCTTTATGGTTGTCTTTGGAATCTTTGGCAATTTTATTTTCGTAACTAGCTTTGGAGGATTTTATGAGGCATCTCAGTTTCTTACTGAGGCTAGTAATTGAGTTTTTTGCATCCTGGGATTTTCCTCTTTTCTGCAAAAGTTTCTTCCTTTTGTTGTAAAGTTTGTTTATGGCAGGGGACCACCAGATTGGCTTCCTTTTTTTGGATGAGAGCATTTTGGTTCTATTTGGGATGGCACGATTCATGCATGAGTAGATGTGCTCATACAGTGCCTTAGTGTAGGATTCAGCAGTTGAACTTTCAGTTCCCGTCTGCATGGGTGTTATGAAGTTTGTCACTTCTGACTTGAGTAGCATGAAGTTGGCTTTGGAGAAGTTTTTATGGTGGTTTCTTTACTGGGCGGTGCCGGTGGGATGTGCATGTTAACGGTGTTTAGCTTATGGTCTGATCTGACTAACGAAGGCGACCATAGGTATGGAGCATTGATTTCCCATGTTGGTAATGACCAGGTCTAGGATATTGGAGCCCCTGGTGGGACTATGGATTAGTTGATCCAGGGCATTGGAATTTATGAATTCCAAGAACCGTTGCACAAAGGTGTTGGGACATGAGTAGTTTTCCCAGTTAATGGCAGGGTAGTTAAAATCACCCAGTATTAGGGTGTTTGGTTCTATCTTAATATTTTCCAGTATGTTTAGAAAGGTGTAGTGAGAATCTTGGGGTATGGTGGGGGATCTGTAGCAAGCTACAATTTGGATTGCAGTCTTACCTAGTGTTAGTTGCACTTGGAGAATTTCAGACACATTGTGTTGGCCAACTAGCCTGGTGGTGTGAATATCCTTGGTGAATATTGACACTCCTCCACCTTTAGTGTTTCGGGTGTATTTGGACAATCTGTAGTGTGACATGCTGTCATATACACATTTACAGCAAATAACAGCCAGACACACATCTGAGATACCAAGGCCTATCACTGTTAACTAACTTGACCGTGTCTCCAATGTGTTACAGGTAGGCTGCACACATCATATGCATAACTGGCTTGGATTGTGTGTTACCTGTATGATTGATGGTGACAGTGGTAACCATAACGTGGTGCATGGGACATATATTGGTTGTACCTTGGTGTAATAACAGTGTACACAGCACCCACATCCCCCACTGGATATTGTACTCCCTGAAACCCATGATGACACTCTGCCAAACCCACCATCACACATTGGCTGTGACTGCAATACAACCCATAGTATACCTCAACATTGGTACTACAGGAATATGCATCACATGTACATGCTACACATGTAGTAGGGTGTTGCATTGCCTTGCCTCACCTATGGGCAATGACAGCACTATCTGTACTACTGTGTGGCAATGGTATTGCAATAGGTGTATGTGGCCTTGGAATGCTGAATCCTACAGATATATGGACATGCACAACTACACACACACGCCAGAACACAATGGGTATCCCATGCCTATCACCCCATTTGTAAAACACTGTTGTGCTGGTACTGCAAGGATCTTTTAATCGGTATGGGGGAGCTTAACAGGGTACATGTAATGTCCCATACAGCACAGCCACAACTGACTATGGCAATGGGTGTTGCGTTGGTGGTGAAGGCCCTCATGGAATTCCCATGTACAGGTGTGCTAAGACACAGACACTGCTCTACTCAGTCATACACATGTACACATGTGTCAGTACAGGGGTGCATCCCTGCAGGTGGTCATAACTGTGTACATAGCTATTGTCCAAGGGGAGAAGGGTTGTGCAGGGGTTGTATGTACATTGTTATCCTGCCACTTGCCAGGTGGAAGTGGGCAATCAACCAGCAGGCACTACTGTTGTGACCCCCAAGGTGAGAATGTCATGCATCAGCCAATCCTCCATGTGCCTACTGCTCATGGCCACTGAGGTGGTCAAGGTGACATGTACGCAACATGCATTACAACATATGGTTAGTGTCTGTGATGGAGGCCTGCACCCAAGCATGTTCTGTTGACTGTGTTAGTGTAGTGGAGGTACCTGTGGCATGTGGTGCATACAGGGTGACATCTCCTATATGTGTCACTTCTTACACAGCTGGGCAGACATGTCAGTGTCAATCAAGCGTAGGTTGCCTGTACATATCCCAGCTGGATACCTGCCATCTGAGCATCTGTACATGGACTGAAAGTCATCAGCCTGACAAGTAGCTGTGCAGTAGCATGAGTGCATTGACAGATGTCTGACAACAATATGAATGCCATAACTGCATGTCAGAACCCCTCACTAACATGTGCTGTACAGACAGTAGTCTGCAGTTACATTCCACATGATGGATCATTACCCAGTAAGAGGTATATACTGTGACACAGCTCACACACCATGGATACAACAGGGAGGCCTCCATGTCAAGCCATGCTCTCAGGTGTGCCTGTTGTCATTACTACATTAAGAACTCTGCTCTTGCCTGGGTTAGCACTGTCAACAGTAGTTGAAGCTACAACATGGAACCACGATCACCAAGCAGGAAACTAACAGTACTAAAATAACGCACTGTATGATAGCGTACTGGGCAAGAACTAGTTTATTTTAATGACAGTTTAGTTATATAAAACGAAACAATGTTTTCATCTTCCTAAATAGGAAAACTTCATCAGAAAAAAATCAAGCATCATTTCACATTGTTTTAAAAGTTTCCGTTCAGGTATTCAAGTGCTTAAACCAATCAGAGAGGTCACTAGTTAATTAGTTCTTAACTTTTAAAGTGCTATCCACAAAGTAAAACTTGAATCCAGTCTCACTGGTGGTCACAAAGCACTAAACAAACATATAATTATGTCCACCTCTCCCATCCTTAAGGGCAGGAAAACTAAGTCATGAAATACCTCTCTTTAAAAATATACGCGTATGGGTATCAACAACAGATCATTCTTGTTATTAATATTCAACCATACATACCATATAAAAACACTCGTAAAAACAACCATCAACACTCCATATGTGCCATGTTAAACTAGCACTCATGTCTATTAATAATATGTAGTTATAATTAAAATTCTTGAATTCTTAGTGTGTTCGTACAACTACTTGGAGTGTGATTGTAAATTCTGTTTACAAACCAGTCTTCCACTGTGTAAATATGTAAAAGTACGTACACTAATTTCATACATTCACCATAAAAAGTGATCTATGCAATGCTACTAGTTGTATTAATTCAATTAGAGTAAGCAATAGAAGCTTGTTGGGCATAATAGTGTCAGATCAAAGATTGTTTACATTTCTTTAAAAATGTATAAAAATATAATGACTATAATAATGAATTATGTAAAAAAATGAATTATATGTAAGATGTATGATAATATGTTGAAAAACAACTGTCTAAAGTTATAAAGTTCAACATCTCAACCTTCTTTTAAGTCTCAAAAGACTCAATGTCTCAAACTACTCTTTAAGTCTCAAAAAACAAGTAATATTACAATTGTCATTAAGTCCTGGGCAACTAAAAGCATTTAATAATAGTGGCCATTCTAGCTCTCGGCATTACAGCAAAACTGATAGCGGTCCTCCCCTATTATCCAGTAACAGTTTATCTATAGCTAAAAAATGGAAAGAATGGTCTGGGTTTATGTTCACATGTTTAGCTAGAGCATTGTCACTCTTTATTTTTAGAAATTGTGTAAATATGCTCATAGACCCTATCTCGAAATTTACGATCAGTCTTCCCTACGTAAAAAGCATCACAGGCTTTACATTTAGCCACATAAATGATACCCCTAGAATTACAGTCTAGTCTATGCATAATGTGAAGTTTCCTGTTTCCAATTTCTAGGAAACTACTGTTCTTAACATGTCTACACATGTTACAAAAACCACATGCAAAGGACCCACAAATTCTATTGTGTTTTCTCAGTTTTTTACTCTCCAAGAGACTTCCATTTGCTGGAATGCCAACAGCTAGAATGGCAACTATTATTAAATGCTTTTAGTTGCCCAGGACTTAATGACAATTGTAATATTACTTGTTTTTTGAGACTTAAGAGTAGTTTGAGACGTTGAGTCTTTTGAAACTTAAGAGAAGTTTGAGATGTTGAACTTTATAACTTTAGACAGTTGTTTTTCAATATATTATCATACCTCTTACATATAATTCATTTTTTTACATAATTCATTATTATAGTCATTACATTTTATACATTTTTAAAGAAATATAAATTATCTTTGATCTGACACTATTATGCCCAACAAGCTTCTATTGCTTACTCTGAATTAATACAACTAGTAGCGTTGCATAGATCACTTTTTATGGTGAATGTATGAAATTAGTGTACGTACTTTTACATATTTACACAGTGGAAGACTGATTTGTAAACAGAATTTACAATCACACTCCAAGTAGTTGTACAAACACACTAAGAATTCAAGAATTTTAATTATAACTATATATTATTAATAGACATGAGTGCTAGTTTAACATGGCACATATGGAGTGTCGATCATTGTTTTTACGAGTGTTTTTATATGGTATGTATGGTATGTATGGTTGAATATTAATAACAAGAATGATCTGTTGTTGATACCCATACACGTATATTTTTAAAGAGAGGTATTTCATGACTTAGTTTTCCTGCCCTTAAGGATGGGAGAGGTGGACATAATTATATGTTTGTTTAGTGCATTGTGACCACCAGTGAGACTGGATTCAAGTTTTACTTTGTGGATAGCACTTTAAAAGTAAAGAACTAATTAACTAGTGACCTCTCTGATTGGTTTAAGCACTTGAATACCTGAACGGAAACTTTTAAAACAATGTGAAATGATGCTTGATTTTTTTCTGATGAAGTTTTCCTATTTAGGAAGACGAAAACGTTGTTTCGTTTTATATAACTAAACTGCTGTTAAAATAAACTAGTTCTTGCCCAGTACGCTATCATACAGTGCGTTATTTTAGTACTGTTAGTTTCCTGCTTGGTGATCGTGGTTCCGTGTTGTAGCTTCAACAGTTGTGTTTTTTTGTGTTTCACTAACTGTCAACAGTAGTACTGCCATGTTACACTACATGCCAGTGTGACAGCACATACTCTGGGCTACTACACCTGTATGTAACACATTCACATGGATAATAGTGCTGTACAGGCCTCATATATGTCTGTGTCCCACACATGACACTCACACCGCTTCCTACTGTAATGACAGCACACAGGTGCATGTATTCTACATGGCATTACATACACTTATTACAGGTTATCAGACTGGGCTGTGTGTCCTGGTTACCAGGGCTAAGCTATGCTTAGCAAGTATCAAAATTGCTGCAATATAACAGCCAAGCTGATTTGCACACTGGTAAGTGCTGCCTACACTGTTTAAGTGCCCGTACATTTACCCATAGATTAGCACCTCTTAGCTTCTTGCAATCCTGCACAAACATGCTTAAAGCTGCCCAGAACTGCCTTAACCACTCTGTATCTGACAGTCCTTGCTCTGCCCAACAACAAAATTAACAGCCCTTGAAAGCAGGACCCTTTACACTGAAGTCACAACACTTAACCCCTATGCCATGACCACTGTGAAGACTGCTGTTGTTTTACCAATATAGCTGACAATGCACATATTGAGTAGTATTGAACACTTGCCTGTAGTTCCTAAATTGTGTAGACCTTGTTATTAATATGATGGTGGCATCACATATGTTGTTTTATCATAATGTGCACATAGCAGATACATATGGTGAGATACATGTGGGAGGCTATACACAACTGTGATGTTTACTCATGACAGGAATATGGTCATATACATATAATAGATCTATATATGTCTACATGTACATACACATGTATACTCATGCATATGTCTGTATACACATCTGTATAGTGCTACCTATATGGCCATGTGTACACCTCTTCGTATGTATATATATATATATATATATATATATATATACACATATATATATATATATATATATATATATATATATATATATATATATATATATATATATATATATATATATATATATATATATATATATATATATATATATATATATATATATATATATATATATATATATATATATATATATGTGTGTGTGTATATATACATATATATATATATATATATATATATATATATATATATATATATATATATATATATATATATATATATATATATATATATATATATATATATATATATATATATATATATATATATATATATATATATATATATATATATATATATATATATATATATGTATATATATATATATATATATATATATATATATATATATTATATATATATAAATATACTTATAGATATACGTACATGTATATATAGATATATGTCTATATAGCTATATATGTATGCACATCCTATGTGTACAGATATGCCTATATATGTTGGTATATATATATATACAGATATCTATAACTATATGTGCATACATATCTATTCTTTTTTTTTTCAATAATAATTTTTATTGTTTCCTTATATTCCATACAAAATTAAAACAATACAGAAAATTAAGAAAAAAACTACCAACTAATGTAGCTAACACTAACTCCATAACATATGTACAATATTTACATAAATGCTTCGAAGTAACACATTGAATTATACACCAAGAGTATAAAAGTGGTTAAGATCAATTCGAGTAATAAAAAGTTGCTGTTACAGAGTCTCTTAAAAGTGTAGAAATTCTTGCAAAATTCAAATATAACATGTTACGCTAATACAATATCAAATACTTGTTCCCATATTTTTGGATTGTTAATATTTTTATTATATTGGTTCAAAAGTAGTTTGTGAGCTACTATATGCCTTATTGCTAATACTCTAAAATTATTCCATGATGTTATGGATGGGTCCAACCAATTAGTAGCTATGTATAGCTTCATTAATAAGAAAATATTGATTAATGCAATACATTGAGATTTAGAAAGTTCTTTTGGGGGAATATGTAAAATCATGAATTCTCATGACAATGTTGAACTTTGGTAACCCATCTTCTGAAGTTGTATCTTAAGTGAGTTCCAAAGTTTGTATATGCATTTGCAACTCCAGAACATATGAAGAAGATCAGCAGATTGATCCTTGCAGTATGGACAAACTGGTGAATTTTTGGAATTAAATTTATGCAGGCTAAGGCATGTATAATACGCATTATTCCATATCATCAACTGGGTATACATCAGTTTTCGAAGAGAAATAGATTTTATAGTCAAGTCGATTGCTTTTATCATATGACTGTCTTCTATCTCTGGCATTTTCTCTTTCCAATATTTTGACACAAGAACTTTATCTTGGAATTTAAACTCCTTTATTAAATTATTTGCTGCTGTTATAAATTTAATATCTTGTTGGAGAGCGTGCCACAAATTCGAGCATTTAATTATATTCTCTTCTCTGGGTTTAAAATTTTTAAAGTAACTTATAGAAAGTTCCCTAATTTCTCTTACAATAACGAGATAATTTTTAGGTAAATTCAATTCTTTTCTTATCTGATTAGCCGAGAGTTTAAGAAGTGTATAAATATCTATTAAAGTTAAGTTGATTATTAAGGGGAATTCTTTAAGATCAATTAATTTATTATTTAGTCTCAGGTTAGGGTTTCTATGAATGGGTTGATAAGCCATCATATATTGAGCAAGATCTAATAATTGAAATAAAGTTTGTAGGGACATTACATATAGTTTAATGTGATCCATTAACCCATTTAGTTTCAAAGTTTCTTTACCTAAAAAGGGTATGGCTTTAGGATTAATATTCAAATGTAAAATATATTTATAATTCAGAACTACCCAGGTAGGAATCCATTTAGTGCTAGTTATATTATAATTAGCGATTCTTAGAAGCCTGTTTGAATTTACTACAAAATAGCAAGTTTCAAAATTTGGTAACTCCAATCCACCTCTATGTTTTGGAGTCATTAATTTTTCATATGAGATCGTTGTTTTCTTTGGCTCCCAAACAAATTTAGCTAATTCTTTGCGAATTCATTTAAAATATGTTTTTGAAATTACTACCTGAGCAGATCTGAAAATATATAATAATCGTGGTAATATATTCATTTTGATAACTGATACCTTTGATAATACTGGTAGTCGTAGATTCTTCCATCTCCCCAAATCAGATAGTATTTGATCCCAAACTGTTTTAATATTGGTAACATAAAAATCCTTATCATCCGTAGCGAAGTCAATACCCAAGTATTTAATATTATCTTTATACATTATTTGTCCCACCAGAGGCAACAGTGAAAAGGGTTTGGGAGTTCACAATGGGAAAATACTAGTTTTTTTTTAGATTAATCTTATAGTTGGAAACTTCTGAAAAATTCTCTATCACTTTTAGTAACTTTTTAGTGTCTGAGACTGGAGTTGTGCAATAAATATTCAGGTCATCTGCGAACGCTGCCATTGATATTTTTGTTCCGTAAACTAGTGGGGCATTGTGGTATACATTCTATTTAATGTATAGGAATAATGGTTCGATGTATATATTAAATAATAAGGGTGACAGAGGACAACCCTGACGTGTTCCATTTTTTTTGGTATTCTTTTAGAAAAATTTCTGTTTATATACCATGTGGTGTAAGGATTACTATACAGAATTTGTAACACTTCAACAAACTCATGAGATATATTAAAATATGGTACAATTTCAAACAAAAAGTCTATATCAACCCTGTCAAAAGCTTTCTGTGCATCAACTATAAGCACATACATGTTAAGGTTCTTCTGTTTAGCATAAGCTATTAAAGTATGTAATGTAAGTGTATTATCACTAGTTTGTCTATTTGCCATAAAACCAGCCTGTTCCCTAGTTACAATATGATGCATAACTTTTTTTAATCTATTAGCTATAATAGAGGTTAAAATTTTCATATCTACATTTATTAATGAAATTGGTCTATAATTATCAGGGTTTTGAGAATCAGAATTAGGTTTAGGTATAAAAATAATTTTTGAAGCATTGAGATGGGGATCATTAATTTTGTTCTTCATTATATAATTAAATACACGTGAGAGTATTTTGCCAAAGATATTGTCAAATTTCTTATAGAATTCCACCGTCATACCATCAGGACCTGGTGACTTATGTGATTTCATATATTGAATTGTATATATCACTTCTTCTTTAGATATCGGTTTAATGAAATCTCTTTGAATACTGTCCTCTATTCTCAGAAATTTAATATTTTATAAAAATTCCTTGCTAGTTCTATAGGGGGATAAATCACTGTGCTCACCATATATACTAGTATATATCTGCTCAAAAACATTTATGGTATCTTCGGTTTTGAAATAAGTTGTATTTCTAAAATGTATTTCCAAAATTTGTACTGCTGTTCTCAACTGATTAATTATCCTAGCTAATGCCCTTGATGATGTTTGCACATGATTGGCATACCTCACTAACATCCTATGTTCCTGAAATGTCAAGTTGCTATTTTGTATTAAGAAGAGATCTTTTTGACATTTAAGTAATTTCACCTCTGTTTGAGTATTAACATTTTGAATCAATTCTTGATCAAGTGCCTTAATTTTAGCTTCCAATTTTTGAATATCTCTATTTTGTATTTTTTTATAGTCAGGTACACCTTGTTGTTTCTTTAATCTATCTAATAACTCTTTAAGATGACCTATAATTTCATGCAGTATTTCCTCCTTATTCAACAAATTTGGGTTAAGAGACCAGTTAAAACCTCTTTGCCGCTGGGCCTTCATTGGTTCTTTAGCAAAACTTAATGAAATTTTTGAATGATCTGACAGGTAACATGCATGTGTAACACCTAAGGGTCCCAGGTTAACCATTATTCTTGAAATCAAAAATAAATCTATTCTGGATCACATTTTATGACATGTGGAATAAAAGGTATAATTATTTATACTATTACCAGTATTTAAATACCGAGTAGGATCATATAGTTGAAAGTCTTTCTTAACATCACTTAATACTGATACCACTTGTTTACTAAATGCTCTTTGTGGACAAGATCTATCCAACTTCGGATTCTGATAAGAATTCCAGTCTCCTCCAATAATTATATAATATTTATCATGTTGCATCAAAATTGGATATAACGATGTTATGAATAGATGCTGGTCATTACAGGGTGCATAAACATTTAACAATAAAATAGGTTTATCAAACTGGGTAGCTAAAAGAACAACATAACACCATCTTCCATCTTTATCTGCCTTAGAGTCTAAAATCTTTCCCTTATAATTATTTTTAATAATTATAGCTACTCCAGCACTGTTAGTTTTACCTTCTGAGGCTATTACTTCTCTAATCCATTTTCTTTTTTGGATATCAACCCATTGATCATTAGTTAAATGTGTTTCTTGAAGTAATATAAACATTGCCTTAGCCTGCAACAATAAGTGTAAAATTAACTTCCTCTTCTTTAAGCTCTGGAATCCTTTAACGTTCCATGATTCCACCTCCCACATTCAAATAGTTGTTATAAAGTAAAAGTTTAAAAGGGAAAACAAAAAGGAAAGGTAAAATAGCTTGAAAAACATACATAATTTGGAAGCATTCTTGACATCCCGTCCTATACCAGTGCCTATCCACTCTAACCCCGGACCAGGACATACATAGGTCTTGCATAACATGGAAGACTGAAAGGGTCAAAGAAACACAAAAACAAAAAAATCTTAATTTATAAAACCTTAAACACATCCTATAGTAAAGACCTATATTAACTAACCTAACTATTACAAAGTCTATTCTAGACATTCCCTAACAAACACTACTGTTGTCTACATTTTGGATTAATTGTTATTGAAAAAAAAATCATATTAAAGATATAAATTACTGTAACAAAACTTTATCAATTGTGATTAGCACGCTATATATACATACTAACCTCACCTATATACTCATAAAATAACATTTGAAAAAATACAAGTTTAACAAATGGACAAGTTTTCCTTCTATTATAGAAAAAAGCTAAGTTATAACCATATATAAAAACACACATACCTTAAATAAACATTTTCCTTATTTATACATTATAAACTATTGTTATTTTCTACTCATATAAACTAATATGTAAATAATGTAATATATAGCTATCATCCCTGAGTAAAAGTATAAAGGTTAAATTAAATATTATAAAGTTGCAAAATGTACTAAAACTTCTATATTTAACAGTACTGCATACAGCCTTTTAATCTACTATATATGACAGGGTTTATATTAGTAACTAACTAACTAACCAGTGTTTAAAAATGTTCCTATGTGCTTAAATTAACAAAACAGTACATTACTTAATGTTACAATGTCCTTATAAAGTTACAAATCAGTCCTGTCGGGTTTCTAAGCCTAGAAACCATACAGGATACTCACGATGGGGGACCGCTATTACAGACGGACTGTGCCCTCGACAGTCCTAAAGGCATTTCCTGTCTTCTCCTCATCGCAGACAGCTCGTGGAAGCCATAAAACTTCGAAAAACGATTGCAGGTAGCCAAAAACAGAAAAAAACAGAAATCCTATTAATCCAGAAGAGGCCTAAAGCATTTCAAAAGAAGACGAAGGATTACCCAGACCTCGAGCCACAGTAATCAGCAAATCCAATCTCAGGCAGCCTGATAGTCCCAACGGAAATACAGTTCAAGTCTCAGAAGCAGGTACACTTTTAAAAACCTTCAGAAAAGTAATTTTTGCTTCATTTTTTGAGGAAACAGAATATTTAATCCCATCTGCTATGAATGTTAATGAATTAGGATATTTAATTTGAAATTTAACCTGTTTATCAATGAGAAATCTGCAGTAAGGAGATAAGGACTGTCTTGCTTGTCTGATTTGCACAGGTAAATCTTGAGCCAGAGAGATTTTGTTGTTTTTCCACATGATACTTCCACCACTTTTTTTAACAGTTACCAGTATTCTGTTAACATCCTGGTAGTTGAGAATTTTAACATATACAGGTCTTGGAGTATTAGAAGCTTGTTGTTCTCTCAAAGCTCTGTGTGCCCTTTCAATAATGATTTGCTTTACCATGTCAGAGTCATTTAAGGTCACTGTAAATATTTGTGTTATAGATGGGATTAAGTCATTATATTGCACCGATTCTGGAATTCCTCTAATAATGATGTTATTTCTCCTGGATCTTGCTTCTAAGTCAGTGATTTTGCTTTGAATAGCCTGAATATCTGAATCATGTATACTTGTTTTGTTTTGCTAGTAGATTTAGTTTGTCTTCATTTTCAGAAATCCGAGCTTCAGATTTTTCCATTCTTTCAAGTAGTTGGTTGCAAGAGTTTTCAAACGTTTGTATTTGGCTAGTTAATTCTTTCAGAGCCACTTGAATAGGTAATAAGGCAGTTTTGATGTCTTCCATATTTAGTGCTTGATCTAATTTAGTTTTAGTCTCTGGCTTTTGTTGTTCTTGTAGTTTAGTAACTTTTTTTTTTTTCAATAATAAGTCTTTATTCTTTTCCGAATGTTAATACAATACCACAACATATTTACAATATATACATGAATGCTTCAACAGTTACATAAAGTCATTATACATTAATATAAACTTCTAGATGGGTATTAAATAAAGAGAAAATAAAAATCTGGTATCAATATAAGGCTTACCTATACCAAGCTCCATATTTAGTATGTAGTTCCCAGAGAAAAGTGGATTGGAACCTTAAGCTAAAACAATATTAAAAATTTGCTCCCATATTTTGGTGTTATTTATACTTTTTTATGATTTTTAATTAGTAATTTATGCGCTAAAATATGTTTTATCGCTACACTCTTAAAGTTTTCCCATGAAGTCTGGGATGGATTCAGCCAATTTGTAGCTATATACAGCTTCATTAACAGGAAAATATTTATGAGTATGATCCTTTGGGATCTATCCAAATTAATCGGAGGAATATGAAGAATCATAAACTCTCAAGAAAGTGTAGACTGTTGATATCCCATATTTTGTAATTGAATTTTTAAAGAATTCCAAAGTTTGAAAATACATTTACAACTCCAAAACATGTGTAAAAAGGTCAGCCATTTGATTTGTACAATATGGGCATTTAGGTGAGTTTTTAGAGTTGAATTTATATAGAGTGAGATGAGTGTAATACACATTATTAAATATCATCAACTGAGTAAATAATAACTTTTGAAGAGATACTGATTTTAAGGTTAAATTAATTGCTTTCAATATTTTATTATCTTCAATCGTTAACAATTTCTCCTTCCAGTATTTAGATAAAAGTATTTGGTTACAATATTTCGCATCTTTTATCAAATTATATGAAGCCGTTATATATTTACAGTCCTGCGTAAGAGTTTGCCATAAGTTTAGGCAAACGTTTAAGTCTTCTTCTTTAATTTTAAAATTACTATTACTAAAATAACTTATTGATAAATCCTTTAGCTATCGCATTATAATTAAATACGAGTTAGGGAGATTCATCTCTCTTAGCATGTCTTGTATTGAGATACCAAGGAAGGGATATAAATCAAGTATGGTTAAATCACTTATAAGTGGGAATTTTTTAAGATCTATCAGCTGATTACCAATTTTCAAATTCAGGTTCTTATGAAATGGTTGAAAAATCATCATATATTGTAAGAGATTTAGTGAGTTAAACAGACTTTGTATTGATATTATATATACTCTGATATGTTCCATCAGAGCGTACATTTTAAGGGTATCTTTATTTAAAAAGGGTAATGCCTTACAATTAATACCCAGTCCAGCAACATGTTTATGATTCAGAATCAACCACTTGGGTGACCATTTAGGACTAGACCTATCAAAGTTAACCACTCTTAGAATTCTATTAGCATTTATTATTAAATAATATGCTTCAAAATTCGGTAATTCTAAACCACCCCTGTTTTTCGGAGTCATCAGTTTATCATAGGATATCCTAGTTTTTCTAGGTTCCCATACAAATCTACCTAATTCCGTATGAAGTTGTTTGAAGAATTTCCTAGAAATTTGGACTTGAGTAGCTCTAAAGATATATAATATTCTGGGAAGTATGTTCATTTTAATAATTGAGGTATTTGCCATTATTGGTAATTTCAAATTATTCCATCTTTTTAAATCAGACTATATATATGCTCCCAAAGTAACTTAACATTATTCACATAAAAATCTCTGTTGTCTGTTGAAAAAACAATACCCAAATATTTTATTTTTTCTTCAGATTTTACCTGACCTACCAATGGTAAAAGCGAAAAGGGTGTAGGCGTCTTTAAAGGAAATAAATTAGTTTTTCTAAAATTTATTTTGTAATTGGCTATTTTTGCAAAGTCATCCACTGCCTTTAGTATTTTCTTGGTATCTGAAACAGGTGTCGTACAGTAAATATTTAGATCATGCGCAAAAGCAGCCATAGAAATTTTCGTACCATATATTATTGGGGCATTGTGATAGATGTTTTGTTTGATATGTAGAAATAATGGTTCTAAATATAGATTGAATAATATAGGAGATAACAGACATCCTTGATGGGTTCCATTCTTAATTTGTATTCTTTTTGAGAGATTTTTATTATTAACTAGATTTGTATAGGGATTATTATATAGTTTTTTTTAATGTTAAAATAGAGTCATGAGGTATATTAAAATATGATAAAATATCAAACAAAAATTCTAAATTAACTCTATCAAAAGCTTTTTGCGGGTCGATTATAAGTGCATAAGCATTAAAATTTCTGTAAGTGGCATAAGAAATCAGTGTATGAAATGATAACGTATTATCTGTAGTTTGTCTGCCATTTAGAAAACCAGCTTGTTCCTCTGATATTATCAGGTTAGTTACCTTCTTCAATCTATTAGCCAAAATCGATGTCATTATTTTCATGAATATATTCAAAAGTGAAATAGGTCTATAGTTATCCGGATTTTGCAAATCAGCATTCTCTTTCGGTATAAGAATAGTTTTCGAAGCATTAAAGTGCAGGTCATTAATTTTATTGTTAATTATATAGTTAAATACATGTGGAAGTATTTTCCCCAATGTATCACTAAAAGTTTTGTAAAATTCCGTGGTCAAACCATCCGGTCCTGGAGCTTTATGTGGTTTCAAATTCTTAATTGTATCTGTTATCTCCTCTGAGGAAATTGGTTTGACTAAGTTCATATGAAACTCATCACCAATTTTCAGAAATATAATCTTCTGCAAAAAGTCATTATTACTCTTATTTATAATTAATTCCTGATGTTCACCATAGACTTGAGAAAATATTAATTCAAAAGCATTAATAATGTCTTCAGTATTGGTGTATGTTTTATTATTAAAGTGTATTTCAGAAATTTGAGAAGGTATTTTCGATTGATTAATGATACGCGCTAGTGCTTTTGAATGGGTCTGTATATGATTAACGTATTTTACCAGCATTTTCTGTTCATAAAATGATAATTTACTATTTTGTAGTAAAAAAAGGTCCTTCTGGCATTTTAATAACTCCGTTTCAGTTTGTTTACTATAATTCCCAATTAAATCCTGATCCAGTAATTTAATTTTAGTTTCCAATTCTTGTATGTCTCTCAAATGTATTTTCTTATAATAAGTAGCCTTTTGAAGAAAAAATCCTCTTATTTGTGCTTTGGTCATTGCCCATTCTATGTCAGACGGATGTCGGTGTTTAGAAAGATTAGCTAATAGTTGATTCAAGGTCTCTTGAACTTCTTTTGTTATATCTTCTTTATTTAATAAATATGGATTTAAGGACCAATTATAACCTCTAAGACGTATATTATGACTACTGTCCTTATTGAAAGTTAATGTAATCCTAGAATGATCCGACAAATGTCTAGCTTGTATGGATACATAGGGATCAAAGACATTAGTACATCTGAAATTAGAAAAAAATCGTTCCTGGACCACATTTTATGACAACTTGAATAAAATGTAAAGTTATTTGCATTCATTTGATTATTTGTGTATTTAAATGGATCATATAGTTTAAAATCTGTTTTGAGTGCCTGTAGTGCTATCACTGCTTGGTTATTAAAGGACCTGTATGAACTTGATTTGTCTAATGTGGGGTCTTGGTATGTGTTCCAATCACCTCCTATTATTATATAGTAATTATTATATTGATTCAGGATAAAATAGAGTGATGTTCTAAAAAGTTATTGATTAGTACATGGGGCATATATATTGAGAAGTATAGTAGTTTAGTAACTTTTTGCCTTTTAGAGATCACATCTTTTTCTGGTGACCGTAGTTCTGAAAGTTTTGTTTTGGTAGTGGTTGTGTCCATATTTTTTTCCTCTTTCAACATCTTTGTCCAGTACAGAAGTATAAAGTATATAGAGCACACGGTGCCTTTGTTTGATTTCCTTGTCAGAGCCAGCTAATCTATTATAATCCTGTTGAATAATGTATTATTTTTCGGATTTTCTTCTTCCTACAAGGTAGTTAGATGAAGTTGTAGTTGTTTTATCGAAGATTTAGTGTTAAAAACTTCCTAGTATCAATTTAAAGTTTAGATTTCCTCAGGGTATATACAGAGATGTAGTTCAGCAGTGTTCACAGAATGGCAGCCATCTTTGAATCCCATATCGATTCTGATATACCTACTAGTGTCAATATATATGTAGATATCCATACATATATGTGCATATGTATCACTATCTGTATATGTGTAGACATATATTGCTCTATATATGTATATATCTGGGTGTGTATATGTATATCTATGTACATATGCATACCCATCTATACATGTCCATATGTATATCTGTATAGATCTATATAGATGTCTGGATAATTATATATACATATATTTTCACCATATGTCCTGAACACGGAGTGTAGCCCAACCTTAGCCCCTATAGTCCCAACCTTGTAGTGCAAAGGGATGTCAGGTGTGTATAGCAGGAATATTAGTAGACTATTGCTACTGTAATAGGGATTGTCTTCACAAACATGATGTGGGTGGGAGGTCACATCTGCTTTCCACATGTGCGCCATTGGCTACTGAAAGACATCCTAAGGACATCATATTACAGTACCGCTGCTAGCACGTAATGCTCCTGTGGACTACAGCAGAGATATTGACCAAAATATGTGGACATTCTGACACACTCTGGACAGTCCAGAGGTATATACAGAACCCCTTAGTGCAAAACATGTGGACCAGTCCTGACAATATAGATGTTAACAGCCATGTAGATGGGTATAACACATAACGGCTGGTATACATTTTCCACATAGGGTATGCATTCACGCACCCCTGTCTGTCCTGACATATAATATCCACTGGTGCAAGGGTGCCATGGCCACATACTACCCACTAGATATTGACATACATCAGAACAGCATCCCACTGCTCTGTCTGACATACATGACTGTTAAGGGAGGCCCGGCAGCAGTACATCTGGCAAGTATCTGGACATGATATCTCACTGGTTAAGTAACTAAGCTGCTATGCATGTAACAAAGCACTGTGCAGGCAACCGTTAGACTGGCTCAACACTGGCTTACATTTCCTATGGGGGAATGCACATGTAACTGCATATATAGCAGGCTCTACAGGCACATCACAGCACATGGTAAGATACACCTGTGTAAAAATGCATAACCACAACCAATGTGAACACAGCCACAGCTACATATGGTAAGCTAGCATAATATTACTGTATATGGACTATCTATTCAACACCATCCTCATACGTGCCACTCACACATTAAATATACTGATCCAAGGATATTGCAAATATCCTGGCAGATCGATTAATTGCCAACTTCACCCCTCTCTCACACCCTAAACAGCCCATCTCAATACTGTAAGATTGCCAAATTCTGGTAATAATGGCCACACAGATAAAAATGCACTCTGCAAAGCTAAGAATACCGCATCCATGGGACCAGATGACATCCTGGGCTGTATACTACATGAACTACAAAATTAACTGGCACCTCACCTAAGTGTCATGTTTAATCATAGTCTCACCTCAGGTTTTATGCCCACGGAGTGGCCACAGCTATAGTTATCCCACTCCACAAGGGGGGATCCACCAACTACCGTCCCATCAGTCTTATGAGCCTGATCTGCAAGGCCATGGAACTTATTATCATTGAACTTATAAACAAAGACATTGGCAACCTTAAAACACTGGAACCCATGCAGTTTGGGTTTGTAAAGGGCCGATATTGTCTCCTGAACCTTATTTACTTCTTTGAGACAGTCTCCAGAGCTGTGGACAAGGGTAAGGTGGTCCACACAGCCTATCTGGACCACGTCAAGACTTTTGACACCATCCCCCACTCTGGAATCATAGATAAACTTACAAATCTGGGCATTAGTTCCTATGTCACTTGATGGGTTGCCAACTGGTTTACTGACAGAACCCACACTGTAAAAGTAGCCAACTCCAAATCCAGCTCCAGACAAATGACAAGTGGACTACCTCAGGGTTCAGTCCTGGGACCGCTCTTGTTTGGCATCTATTTCTCTGAAGTACAGGCCAATACTAAGGGACTCTGGCTAACAAAGTTCGTAGATGACTGCAAACTGGGAGTCATTACTGGATCCCCAAATGATGTGGATGCTCTACAAAAGAGCCTTACAGAAACAGATGCTTGGTGCCAGAGCCATGGGCTCAAGCTCAATGCCAATAAATGTATAGTTATCCCCTTTGGGAAAAAAACATGTACCCATGAATTACCACATAGGTGGCAGTACACTAAACACTGAAAGTGTGATAATAGACTTAGGGACACAGGTGGACAGTGATCTCACCTTCAATAACCACATCACTACAACAGTCAGGAAATCCTTCTATGTGGCACACCTCATCACTAAGGGCTTTTCATCCTGAAAAAAGGAGGTCATTGTCCCACTGTACTCATCCATCATTAGACCCATTATTGAATACAATGCCCCATTTGGTATGTACCTCTCAAGACATCTGCAGCAACTGGAAAGGCCACAGAAATATCCCACTAAAAGAATCACAGGCCTAAAGCAGATGCCCTACACTGACTGCCTTAAAAAACTCGAGCTATACTCTTTTGCATATCATCTACTCAGAGGTGACCTCTGCTTAACATACAAGGCCATGTCAAACCCAGAGCTGTTATATATGCTACACTTAAAGAAATCCCAATCCCTCAGAAACACATGCTCCAGAGATCTAAACCTTGTCATTACAATAAACAAAACATGCTGGAGGGATAGGTTCCTGAAACAGAGACTCCCCAGAGTCTGGAATTGACTGCCCATACATGTCAAGCAGAGCGTCTCTTTGGCCCTCTTCAAAAGGAACCTTGACGATTGGATGGGAGAAAGGAAATTCACCCTGGGGATCACGTCAGTCAGCCTGCTAGACAGGGGACCAGGGAAGTAAATAGTGTGGGAAGAAATATCCAGGGAATTGTTATGGCTAGGCTTCTATAGGCCCTAGGGCTGATAGCCTAGTACCAACCTATGAACCTATGAACCCTACATATACTGGGCCACTATACAGTGTGGTTCAATGCCTGTCTGTGGTATGGGACATTTGTGTATATGGACCTACAAACATGTAAGCCTATACAGTAGCATACAGTGGAGCAGCATGTAACATCAAATAGGACGGGACCAAGAACAATGACATCTACCACAGTCTGTTCACAGGCCCAAGTACATATTAACAATACACACACTGTCAATATTCACCATAAGTACACAGACCTCAATACTGTACACACAACCACAGAATGTCCAGGTTATGTCATCAAATATAACCCCTACTGTACATAACATATGTAGCAGTCTATATCTCACTGGCTTTTTATTAGATATGATGTCACTAATTATGGTCTACAGCACATATGCACCTCTTAATGCATGACATATGTACAAAGGTTGACAGAGAAATGGCTGGAAGCACATACACAGGGCCAATATTGACTTGTTGCTGTGATAATCTCATATATTTACTGTTGTAACAGGGTTTGTTGCAACATATGTCCTATGAGGGATATGAAGTCAGTAACTGTCATGACTTTCACCATCTACAGACTGCAATCCTCACACTACCTTCTGCAGTTCAGAGATAGATTTTTTGTGGGTAACACATGAAACCAAAGGCACCACTCACTGCCCAGACTGCAGATGACCCTACAGATGGGGATTCCTCATAAACATAGCACTGACATGGCAGGTATTAAAACATGTAGAACAGCCACATCCACACACACTCTGTTAAACCAACATTACTCCAAATGCAGTATAGCAGCACGTACAGTCTGTAGTCAGGTCAGGCACATTCACCCTCCTGTGTGTTGCTCTGTTTCCACAGTGTATGTTGTTACAGGTAAATCCCTAATCCATTTGAGATGCTGTTTGCCAAACAACAGATTGAGTTCCTGCTCACAGTGAATGAAAAAACCCAACACCAAAATGGTGTTCCTAGATATTGGAGTGTGTTTCCATGCAATTGGCTATGGGAATGTTACCACGGCTGTGAAACATGCAATTAGCTAGAGTAAGGCTGCAATTTGTGCAGAGCCCATCAGCTGATAAGGGGCATCACTTAAAATACACATGCTGCTGCCTAAGCAAAGCAGGTGTAGGTCTCTACATCCACCAAAGATGGAGTGAGATAGACAGATAGAGGCAAAGACAAGTAAGGCAGGGGTGGGAGAGTAAAACTTAAGCATGTTTGTGTCACACACCTACCAGCACAGGGTATCAAACCCCTGACAACTATGGAGTGCTATCACATTTTTATGCAGTTATTGCATGTGCCACATAGGTTACATGTTGAGGAGCCCTTGAAATGTATATGTGATGGTGAGTGACATCAGCAACAGGAATGTGGTAGCTATACAGAAGGTGTAGTACATGTACCTGTCCACATGAACAGGTGCCAGCATTAACACAGTCACACTCTCACAGTGATGCACACACATTGACACACTTGACAGAGCCAGGAATACAACTCTTCACTAGTGAGATTGCAACAACACATTACTGTGCAGGTATAACATGCACCACAGGGGTCTTACGGAAGTTATATGGGCAAAGGGCATGGGGAGGTCTTTAACATCAGATAGTATGCTTCAATATGCCAGTGGGGGTTGTAGTGAATGTGAATGTGATCCTACTCATCATACAGGACAAACACACACACACACACACACACACACACACACACACACACACACACCTACACACGGTGCCAGTACTGACATGCATGGGTGCATTGCTTCAAGGGTGTGTAGTAGTGGACTGTGCCAGATGGCTATACAAGGCTAGGTGATGCATATACTTTGGCATTAGGCCACATGACAATGGCCTGCATTGTGGCTCAGGGGTATAGTTTCTGGATTTGCCCACACAGGTGGGTATTGTATTCACCATCCAGTCAACTGGGTGGCTATTGCATGTGGCCAATGCTGTGCATTGCTTGCCATGTATTTGTTCCTTAGTCCATGACATGGACGGTGTCTGGGAGGTGCATACCTCCCACATGCATGTACAGTGACATGTGGAACTGTACCTGGGATGTCTGGCCCATGTTGTGTACATAGATTATCATCAGATGTGCCAGTCCTAGCCTCATGAGGTGGGAACTGGTAATGGATAGCAGGTTTACCCTGCACCTACATTGATAGCATGCTAAAGGCATTCCCTGGTGTCAGTGGCATCTGTTTTCAGGCATGGTATGTACTTTGTTGGTCACATTTGATGGCACCACAGGTGTTGCAGGTGTCCAGTGGGGAACATGTGGAAGGTGCACTGTCTGCATGTACGTGCCTATTGGACAGATGGGCAGGATTCCATGCCCTCTGTATCCCACTGCAATCACTCCATAGTTACCATCAGTGGGCAATATGCAGTGCACTACCAACATAGTGGCTGTTGCCTAGGCAAGTGTGTGTGTGTATGAGACATGGGTTAAAAGTGTTTTCTGGGTAATACTAGGATTCCTAACTTTGTTTGCCTGGCCTTGATGTCACATGTATGGGTATGGATTTGCACCTCAGCCTCTTGGCTATTTCACATCTGATATCCCTGTATGATGGACATTGTGATATATACTAGGGCCATCATATATGAACTTTGCAAAACCTACTCCACACTGGGCCCAGCTGTTACACATTCACAACCACCTACACACAGGATACGAGTTACAAACACAGACAAACCTGTCATGTCTGGGATTAGAACTCCTACCCAACTAGTTTATTACACAACAGCACTTCACAGTTATAGTACGTGCCACAGGGATTACTGGAGTACTTCTTCCCCAAAGGTGTATTTCACATTGGATGACATCATCAGGATTGCCAAAATAGGGCATTCGAATTGTAGTGAGTGTGGCTAGGCTAAAATGCATTGCTCCCTACACAGACATTGAAACATACACAAAACATCCACAACAGACATGTGTGGGAATAGCACCCCTACCAGTGGTCAATATCACACTACAGCATGAAGCTGTTATAGGACACACCACGGGGATTACTGGATAACTCCTTCCCTAAAGGTGTATTTCACAATGAATGACATCAACAAGATTGCCAAAGTAGGGCATTTGAATTGTAGAGAGGGTGGCTAGGCTAAAATGCATTGTTCTCTACTCAGACATTGAAACACATACAAAATGTCCACAACTGACATGTATGGGTATAGAACCCCTACCAGAGTTCTATATCACACTACAGCATGAAGCTGTTATAGGATGCACCATTGGGATTACTGAAGAACTCCTTTCCGAAAGGTGTATTTCACAATGAATGACATCAGCAGGTTTGCCAAAGTAGGGCATTTGAATTGTAGTGGGTGTGGCTAGGCTAAAATGCATTGCTCCCTACACAAACAGAGACACACACTTGCCATGTCTGGGATTAGAACACCTACCTAACTAGTTGGTCACAGTACAGCTGTACACAGTTAGAGGACATGCCATGGAGATTACTGGACTACATCTTTCTGAAAGGTGTATTTCACAGTGTATGACATCAACAGCCTTGACATAGTAGGGCAATTTGATTGTAGTGAGTGTGACTAGCCTAAAAAGCATTGCTCTCTAAACAGACGGTGACACATACACTTGTCATGTCTGGAATTAGAGCTCCTACGTAACTAGTTTATTGCACTACAGCAGTATGTAGTTAGAGGACTCACCACATAGATTACTGGGCTGGAGTTTTCCAAAGGGTGTATTTCACAGAGTATGGCATCAGCAGCCTTAACAAAGTAAGTCATTTGAATTGTATTGAGTGTGACTAGCCTAAAAAGCATTGCTCTCTACACAGACCGAGACACACACACACACCCACACACAACCACACACACCCACACACACACACACACACACACACACACACACACACACACACACACACACA
Organism: Protopterus annectens; assembly: GCF_019279795.1. Taxonomy (NCBI): domain Eukaryota; kingdom Metazoa; phylum Chordata; order Ceratodontiformes; family Protopteridae; genus Protopterus; species Protopterus annectens. The sequence continues at coordinate 1,564,438,945 of NC_056733.1, read as the reverse complement.
CACACACACACACACACACACACACACACACACACACTTGCCATGTCTGGGATTAGAACTCCTACCTAACTAGTTTATCACGCTACAGCAGCACACAGTTATAGGTAGTGCCATGGAGATTACTGGCCTACACCTTTCACAAGGGTGTATTTTAAAGTGGATGACCTCAGCAGGCTTGTCATAGTACAGCTATGGGGAGGGCAGTGTGCGTGCATGGGCCATAAACTATTAATCTAGAAGTTGACCCACCACATGCGGGCACATGCAGGGTATATTCCACAGGTATGTTTATACAGCTGCTAGATGATTACTTCCTTGTACAGTCATGTTGCACAGCTAGCACTTGCACCACATAGTCCATCATGCTGACAGATACCAGTGGCTAAGGTCAAACGTGGATGACATCTGAACCTAATGTGGTTGTAGCCATTTAGCTGTGTGCTGGGTGGAACAGGCCTCATAACGGATGGCCCATTCTGACAGTCACTCTATTCCACACATCTGTATGCGTCTACTTTTGGCTAATTATAGTGTGTTGTCCTTGGATATATGCCTGTATTCCTATCCAGTGTGTGTGCAAAGCATGAGTACTGCATACTGGGGAGTGTCTACACTAACATCTACAAATGCCAGATATGTCTGTTCCACTGTTGTTTGCAGACAAGGCCTTCATTTGTTTAAGTGTGTGAGCATGCCCAGTATGACCGTTCGGTATGTTGTTGGCTGACATTGCCCTCATTTCTCTAAGTGTGTAAGCATGCTCAGTATGCCCTTCTGTACTGAATGTGTGGATCGATTCCAGGTAGTTTGTACTGCAGTGTAGACATTTGTGTTGTACAACTACAGGCAGCTACTGTTTCTGCAGGGCATCTGTCAATCATTTGGCAATATGGGGACAAACTGTGCAGAGGATAGTGTGCACTGTAGGTGATTGTGTCTGTGCTGCTTCAGCTGCATGGTACTGCTGTTAGCAGAGATATTCAGACATGTGTACTCTTAGACACAGTGATGTTTACTGTCCTCATGTATTGTCAGATGGACATTCTTGCTCACAGTGATGACTTGTGGGACAAGGGTGACTGCAGCTGTGTCGGGTACTGTGGATGGACACCTACATATTGATGGTAAGTTATGCCACTTTGGAGGGGGAGCTGCAGACACTTGGTGCTGGGTTTTTGTATCCAGTTCAGCACCTTGGTACAGTGCTGGAAGAGGATCCCATACTTGTCCACCCATCAACATGGCAGTATGGCCTTATCTTGCTGTGCCATTGCCTCACAGCTGTACAGATTTGCACATGTTAGCCAGAGGCAGGGGTCATGGCTCAGGACATTTACTCTATTGTGGTGTACGGGCAGGTGTGTAGCTACCCATTTATGTGTTTGGAGCCAGGGATAGTGTGCACACAGCTTGGTGTTGAATCCTGCACATTCCATGCTGCCCATGCCCCACACCACCCTCTGTTATTTTAACCTCTTCCATACATTATGCATGCATTCTGTGATACTTTCCCTAAGGGTATCACCCCATCACAGGTGTGTGTTAGTGTTGGTCCACAGTTCATGCAGTGAGACATGGTGGACATGTTACTGTGGTTTGTCCACATGACCTTGCATATGGCTTAAATGGAGTGTGTTATGCTGTTATTTGGGTGTTCATGACATAACATGCATTGGCAGTACGTGTGAGACATGGGCATTTGGCAAGTGCCTGTGGGGCATTAGTTGTTGATGCAGGCCAGATGTGGCAGGCCGTTGCATTCTGTCAGTCATACAGTCCCAGCCTACCATATAGTATATTCCACTGGGGTGACAGGGTAGATGTGATAGCTGTTCATCCCGATACCTTCTATCAGTCTTGATCAGGTGGTGTGGATGCTGGCAGGTTGCTACCTACAGCTAGGGACACACCTGCATGGGACACCTGCACTGCATGCTGCAGTCTTCCGCGATTGTCATATACAGGTGGAATTGTACTGTACCCATTCCCCACAGCAGGGATATTGCCAGAGAGGTGCCTGTGGGTGGTGTTTGCATGACTGGGTGCATGTGTGCTATGGACACTACTTGCATTTGACACACAGATATGCATGGGGCATTACAGTTATGTTGGCATGTGTGGGTACATCAGCTGATTCCCAATACATCAATTCTACCTTCTTTGTGATCTGCAGGTGTTCAAGAAGACCTCACTGGTATCCATTACTACATGTCCTGTTACTGTGATGCATACTGCATTTATGTACTGTTTTAACTGTATTTTCTATTGCTAATTGCATGTTTACTGAATCACTTAACTGTAAACTGATTTTTCATACTGAGAGTTGTATTTTTTGTTTGTGCGTGCTCTATTCGAGCTTTTCTGTGCATTTTTGATAATTGTTTACAGTTAAAAGCATTCTCTAGAGTCCGCTCCTTGATTTGTTTAAAACTTTAATTTAGTGGCTACAGCTAGGAACTGTAATAGTGTGCATTACTATAATTGCATTTTTATTTAATTACTAAATTGTAAACTGCTTTTTCATACTGAGACTTGTATTTTCTCTTTGTGGGTGTTCTTTCTATGCTTTTAAAGTGAGGTTTCTGTGTTCTGCTCAGGTTGCATAATCTTGATAGAGGGCTGTTGTCTAGGCTGGTAGTTTTGTTTGAGTTTCCTGTGTTTCAGGCAGCCATTTTCTGCTGATTGTCTTCATTATTATTGAGAGTAACAAGGCCTCCTGACCTTCTGTAGTACGAGTGATTGGGTAATAACAGGGGCTGAGTAGTAATTTGATCTTCCAACTCTTCCATTCTTACTGCTATATAAACCCTGTGTCTTAAAAAGGTTGTGCTTGTATTGCTCAGGCTCTGGATTGCATTGTATAAGTAGAAATTCCTTAAGATTCCAAGAGCAGGCTAAGTTATTTCTTACACTTATTTCACTGAACTGCACTTCTGAAATGCTTATAACTGTGCTATATAGTTGATCTACTACATTTTTCACTGTTAGAAAGCTTTTTTTATTGTTTCACTGCATTTATGTACTGTTTTATACTGTTTTAACTGTATTTTTCATTGCTAATTGCATGTTTACTGAATTACTTCACTGTAAACTGATTTTTCATACTGAGAGTTGTATTTTCTGTCTGTGAGTGCTCTATCCGAGCTTTTCTGTGCATTTTTGATAATTGTCTATTTACAGTTAAAAGCATTCTCTAGAGTCTGCTCCTTGATCTGTTTAAAACTTTCATTTAGTGGCTACAGCTAGGAACTGGAATTTTTCCCACCTATCCTCCCTAGTGTTGTGTGTTCTTATACTTGGTGGCTTTGCAGTTCCCCACCCATACTGTATATTTGATCTGTGACACTCCTCCCAGTCTACTGTCATTAGTTCACTCAATCTAATAGAGAACATTTGTGAAGTTCAACCCACTCAAATTCTTAACATTGAATTAGCTTCTGTTCCAGCTTTCTCCATTTCCACTTTTACTGGAAAAAAAATTCTAAGTTTGCTTCCTCCCTTTCCTGTGGCATGTCTTGTCCAGATATGGATTTGCTGTGTCCAGGACTGTTTGTGAGCTCCTAAGCTCCCCAACTTAACTGGGGTTAAACTATTCCTGGCGCCATAAAGTCTGTTCTTCAAAATTTCCCTCACAACTAGCCAGCTTTTTAGTTTTAGCACTCAAATCTGTTTCTTTGAGCTCAGCACTTGTTCAGAACTCATTGTAAGCACTAAATAAGTTAGAAATTACTACAGCACTCAACTTTCCTCACTTTTCTAGAGGAAAACAGTTTTTAGTACATAATAAATAAGAACCTATGCAGGCATGTCTAAAGGTCAGATCCTGGGTGTTTTCTCCAGTCTACCTGATGAATCTGGGCATCTTGGGACAATGCAGCAATTGCCTCATGTACACAGACAACCCTCTCCTCCTACCACCCAACACTACGGCCTGTGAGAGATGCACTTATATAGCCAAACTGGAAGCAAAGCTCTCTTCTCCAAAGACTGACCTAGACCATCAAGAAGAAAAGGTAAACACTTGCACTCCACCACACTCATCACATAGTCCCTCAAAACCTACACCACCAAAACACACACACAGAAGCACAAAACACACACCTACATTTGCAGAGGCTCTCAGTACAAATCTGCCCAAACAACAGAGACCTTCACAGCAGAAATGCAAGCAATCTCCACCCCCCCAACACAACCCAAATGACACATAGCCCACATACTCAGTGTGCCACTCAACTACAGCCCATAAGGCATAAAGTACCCAACACTCTAGTCATAGGTGACTCTATAGTCAGGCACACTGATATTCCACTCACCAGGCTAAACAAGGAAAACGTTACTGTCAGCTGCCTGTCAGGTGCCAGGATTTGCCACATAATGCACACACTCAGGTCACTCCACAACAAGTACAAATATGACTCTGTCATTGTCCATATTGGTGTGAATGACCTGAGACATACCTCCCTGGACTACATTGACATGGAGGAGCTCTCCAATCTTGTAGCCCAGGCAGGTATGACCCTAGCCCGGAGTAGCATCCTACCATCACCCAGAATGATACCACAGTACAAGGACAAAATGATTGACTTTAACAATTGGCTAAGCTTCTGGTGTCATTCTAAGGGAATCCAGTATCTGTCTGCCTGGGGTGACGTGATCGACAGACCACACTGCTTTGAAAAAGATGGCATGCACCTGTCGCCCTTGGGATTCCGGATACTGTTAAAGGCTCTTGCCACCCCTAAAGTGCCTTTTTTAGGCAAGGTTCAAATGACAAATTCACCACCGTAACAGGTGCAAGCAAGCAAAATCTGAGGGTATTGCTACTCAATGCTAGAAGTCTAAACCTCAAAATGCACTCACTCGAGGCACATTGACATCTGTGCAGTGACAGAGAACTGGTTCAAAGCTCCAGAAAGCACTACTGCATTACCAGGCTATAATTCATACCACACCTTTTGGCCACCAAACCTGGACCGAAACACTAAAGGTGGAGGCGTGTCCATATTCATTAAGGATATCCAAACCTCCAAGCTAGTTGCTCATCACAATGCATCTGAGATTATCCAAGTTCAACTAACTCTATGCAAAACCGCAACAAACCCCCCACCATGCCCCAAGATTCCCACTCCTTTTTTCCTGATGTACTGGAAAATATTAAGGTACAACCCTACACTCTAATAATGGGTGATTTCAACTACCCTACCATTAACTGGGAAAACTACTCATGTACAAACTCTTTTGCTCAACGTTTTCTGGACATCATCAATTCCAATGCCTTGGATCAACTTATCCACACCCCCACAAGGGGCAGCAATATCCTAGACCTGGTCATCACCAACATGGGTGACCGGAGTTCCACAGCAGAGGTCAGATCCTCATTGATCAGATCTGACCACAAGCTAATCATCCTAGACATCCACATCCCACTCCCACCCCCATTAGGAAAACAACCGTAAAAAATTTCTCCAAAGCCAACTTCACGCTTCTTAAGACAGAAGTGGCAAACTTTACGACACCCATGCAGATGGACAATAGAGGTACGACTGCTGAATCCTACAGAAATGTACTTTATAAGCACTTACACGAGGGCATGGATCGTGCTATCCCTAACAGAAAGATGCTATCCTCCAAGAAAAGGAAGCCAATCTGGTGGTCTTCTGCCATAAACAAACTCTACAACAGAAGAAAGAAACTGTTGCAAAAAAGAGTAAAATCTCATGATTGGAGGAACTCCCTGGTCAGCCTCAGTAAGAAACTGAGATCCCTCATAAAATCCTCCAAAGCTAGTTATGAAAACAAAATTGCCACTGATTCTAAAGACAACCACAAAACATTCTATAGCTATGCCAAGAATCTCAATGGCAACACTCAGATCTGCTCTGAGTTACAGCACAATGACACTAAATATACAGAACCAACTGATATTGCCAACATCCTGGCAGATAGGTTCAGTACTAACTTTACCCCCCCTGTCACCCCCTAAAGGGCCCATCTTTATACCGGAGGAATGCAAAGTTCCTGTAATTACGGCTGCACAGGTAAAAACCTCACTCTGCAAAGCCAAGAACACAGCATCCATGGGACCTGACAACATCCCAGGCTGCCTTCTACATGAACTACAGAATGAACTGGCACCCCACCTAAGTACCATGTTCAATCATAGCCTCACCTCAGGCTTTGTGCCCACTGAATGGTGCACCGCGACAGTTATCCCACTCCACAAAGGGGGGGGGGGCACAACAGACCCCGGGAACTACTGCCCCATTAGCCTGATGAGCCTGGTCTGCAAGGCCATGGAATGTATCATCATGGAACTCATAAACAAAGACATTGGAGATCTCCAAACTCTGGATCCCACACAGTTTGGGTTTGTAAAAGGCAGATCATGTCTCCTAAACCTGATAGACTTCTTTGAAGTAGTCACCAAAGCCATAGATGATGGTAAGGTGGTTCACACAGCCTATCTAGATCTTGCCAAGGCATTCAACACCATCCCCCACTCTAGAATTATAGATAAACTCATTAAACTAGATATCAATCCCTATGTCACAAGGTGGGTTGCCAACTGGCTTACTGACAGAACCCACACTGTGAAAGTAGCAGACTACAAATCAGACTTCAGACCAGTGACAAGTGGAGTACCACAGGGTTCAGTCCTGGGTCCTCTCCTGTTTGGTATCTACTTCTCTGAAGTACAGGCTAGCACAAAAGGTCTTTGGCTAACTAAATTCAATAAGCCATAATCGAAACTCCTAATGATGTGAACATCCTACAAAAGGGCCTCACTGAGACAGATGCCTGGTGTCAAAGCCATGGTCTCAAGCTCAATTCAAAAAAGTGCATTGTCATCCTCTTTGGTAAAAACTCTGTACCCATAAGCTACCACATAGGCGGTAGTCTACTTAACACCAAAAGTGTGATAAGAGACCTTGGGACACAGGTGGACAGTAGTCTCTCCTTTGATAATCACATCGCCACAGTGGTCAGGAAATCCTTCTATGTGGCAAACCTCATCACAAAAGGTTTCTCACCCAGAAAAAAAGAGGTAATTGTTCCCCTCTACTCATCACTCATTAGACCCATTATAGAGTACAATGCCCCTTTTGGTATGTACCTCACAAGACATCTACAACAACTGGAAAGGCCGCAAAAATACCTCACAAAGAGGATTACTGGCCTCAAACAGATGCCTTATGCAGACTGTCTCAAAAAACTCCAGCTTTACTCCATCACATATTGTCTACTCAGAGTCGATCTTTGCCTAACATACAAAGCTATGTCAAACCCAGAGCTGTTGGACATGCTCCACTTAAATAAATCCCAATCCCTCTGAGCTACACACTCTAGGGGACCTAAACCTTGTCACCACAATAAACAGAACATGCTGGAGGGATAGATTCCTGTCTCAGAGACTTACCATACTCTGGAACAGACTACCTGTCTATGTCAAACAGATCTCCTCATTAGCACTCTTCAAGAAAAATTTTGGTAAATAGTTATATAATGGTTTGAAGTTAGTAATGTTTTAGAATTGTAATTATGTTATTTATCTTTATTTCATGTAATGTTTAAGACATCTTATTTGAAATAATAAAAAAAAATATTTAGTGAAAAAAAAGAAAAATCTTGATGATAGGATGGGTAATAGGAAATTCACCCCGGGGATCACTTCTATGGTTCTGCTTGACAGGGGCACAGGAAAATAACTTTCTTGGGTGGCGACAGCCAGGGTACCTTTTTGGCTAGGCTTGTATAGGCCCTAGGGCCAATAGCCTAGTACCTACCTATGAACCTATGAACCTATATGTACAAATCCAAGGGTGTCACCATTTCACAGTGACACAATATATACTTACAGATAAAAAAAACTTCTACTGTAAACTATAACAAACTCACCAAAATAATCCTTAAAAGTTCTGGTCTAGTATCAATAAGCTCCTTTCCCCAGGAAACTCTCGAACACTCACCCCACCTGATGCAGATCCAAATACTCCCCATCAAACTGCCAATACCTTTAACTCTTTCTTCACTGACACCATACAATCTTTAGCTAGTCAACTTATCCCAGATAACTCAAGCCTTCCCATCACCTCACCAGACTCTCTTCCTAAATTCAAACTACAACCCATCTCTACTACTCTCATCTATAAATTTATTCAAAAACTCAAGCCATGTACTCCTTCTGCTGACCATCTACCTTCCCAATATCTCCAAAAAGCAGCCAAAAATTGCCTATCCTATATCCATCCTTATAAATAGGACAATCCAAGAAGGAACCATTCCAGATATTTGGAAAATCTCCCACATTATCCCCTTACATAAAGGTGGGAACTCAAATAACTACTCTAATTATCGGCCAATAGCTGTCTTATCACCCTTAGCAAAAATTATGGAAAAATGCATTCACCAACAACTTTTATATCATCTATCTCAACATAACATAATAGCAAACTGTCAACATGGCTTTAGGCCATCACATAGCACCACTACTGCCCTTCTATCCTTTACAGATAACATCAATAGAAACCGTAATAAAAACATCCTCTCATCTGCACTCTTTATTGACCTCTCTAAAGCTTTCGACATGGTAAACCACACCCTCTTAATCAATATTCTTGAATCCCTTTCCTTTGACTCTCAGGCTGTTAAATGGTTCAGATCCTACCTCAGCAACAGGCAACAGGCAGTCCTCTGGGAAAATCAAATGTTATCCTTTCTGCCAGTCACCATCAGAGACCCTCAGGGCTCCATTCTTGAACCACTTCTTTTCTCATTATTTATCAATGATCTCCATGTAGCAATTCTGCAAGCCACCTGCATTCAATATGCAGATGATTCCGCACTAATATGCTCAGCAACCTCTCCATCAGAACTATATTCTCTTACTCAAAATGTTTTCAACACTGTAGAAACATGGTTTACAAAATGCTGCCTCCTTCTTAATGCCAAAAAAAAACTCCTTCTCTTTATCCCCACTACCAAGTCCTCCCCCATAGACTTCTCAGTCTCTTCAAATAATGGCACTATTATTCTCCCAGACTCTACCACTAAACTGTTAGGAATATCCATTGACAATAACCACATTTGATTACCATATAAATAATACCATTAAAACAGTCAACAGAAAAATAGGCTCCTTATATAGAATAAAACCTTTACTAACCCCAGCAGCCAGAACCAAGATTGCTCATTCCCATCTAATCTCGACTCTTCTGTACGCTTCACCTATTTATACCAACCTGAAGAAATCTAACCTTAACAAACTAGCAACTTCCTATAATAACATTGCCAGATTCGCTACTGGCAATCCCTTTAGAACCCACCACTGTTTTAATCTTAGGCAACTAGACTGGCTGGAATTCCAAAACCATCTGATAATCCCCCAACTCACGATTGCCCACAAGATATTTTACCAACCCAATAACACCCCTATACTCTCCAATCTCTTAATCCCCTATAAAAATCTGAATTCCCTACGTTCGTCTAACAAACTCCTTGCTAGCATAACCAAGTCTAATAATATGGCTGGTGACTCTCTGTTTACTAACACAGCAGGAAAAAATTGGAACCTGCTTCCCAATGAACTAACTCTAGTCATATCATTGCCCCTCTTTAAACAAAAACTTAAAAAACACCTCCAAACGCACTGGTTATGCCCTTGTAGTAACCCTGACTAACCACCCTCTTCACCACTGTTTCTTCCTCTTCCAAACAAACTTCCAAGCATTTTAATGCTTAGTCTTGTAATCAAGACTGTTACTGTTTAAACTCTAATCAACTTACTGCTGAAATCTTTCTACCTGATGTGAACAATTGCACATGATTCTTACTGTATTACATTTGTTTCTTGCTTTCTCAAGTGTAAATATTTTTTACTGTTGCTTTTCTCAAGTGTTAACATCTATTTTATGTAATAATTACTTGTTGTATTTTTTATTAATCCTTTATTTACCATGTAACAATATTTTTTACTTTTTATTTCTGTTTGGAGCTTTTCTCCCTGGGCCTCTACTGAAAATGGAAATATATCCAGCTAGACTAGCCCGGTTAAGAAATGTAAAATAAAATAAAATAAATAAAATAAATAAATAAATAAATATATCTAGCCTAACAGCCATGCCATGTCAGTCTTTCAGATGGTGACACATATTACCATACATTTACAATGTCGCACTGCTTGCATGTGTTATATTGGTGGGGATTGTCTTTGGCACTGCAGTTGTGAGGGCTTGTTCCTGTTATCAGCAGTAGTGGGCAAGGGCCACAAGGTCTTACCTCAACATGCATACATACTGACCACTCTCACACATTATGAAACACACACCATAGTAACACACTCAGACCTGCATATTGTGCAAATGCTACAACCTATCATGATACCTTGGCCACCTCTGGCCATCTGTGCTCCACTCATATTATACCTACTCATACATGTTACTACATTTCTACAACAGATTGGGGGACAGACCTGACTGTTAGTACATTTCTACACAGGATGAGGGGCACACACCTGACTGTTTTACATGTCTACATGGGAGTCGGGGGCATACCTGACTGTGTGGGAATGTGGGAAGAAATAGCCAGTGAATTGTTATGGCTAGGCTTGTATAGGCCTTAGGGCCGATAGCCTAGTACCAACCTATGAACCTATGAACCTATGAACTACATTTCTACATAGGATGTGGCGGCACCCACCTGACTGTTTTTACATTTTTACATAGGATTGGGAGGGCACACCTGACTGTTAATACATTTCTACACAGGATTGGGGAGGACACATCTGACTGTTTCTACATGTCTACATGGGAGTGGAGGGGCACACCTTACTATTTCTACGTATCTACATAGGATGGGGGTACACCTGGCACATGCACACATTTGCTATGACTGTACTTGTATGTCAGGTACTCCATTTCATTCTGTATTCTAACCTATCATATTGACTAGTGGCATATCAGTGTACTACAGGTTTTAACTTTGGTTGCCCTACATATTAGTGTCTTACTTCCTACCCTTCAGAACTAACATCCCACTGCCTGACCTGCTGTAGTCTGTCTGTGTAGGCCTGGGGTGAGTTTACCCATAGGCATCATTCAGAGGCCATAGTACAGGCTCTGTTTGGGTTTGTCTACACCTGTCCTGCTGGCTGACACTGTTGTTGGGTATGTGAACCTCCCTGAATGGCATGTGTGAGTCATATGGACACACATGTCACCCAGCACATTTCCTGCAGTGGGTTTTGTCACCCTGTGTAGTACTGGTTACTGTGGTGACTCCAGTATGTGTTACAGATGTCGTGCTGCCACTATGGCTGTCTACTATCTGCTGCCATAACTTCAACCACCCAATTTCATTACATGCTCACATCCATACCATAGATACAGGTAATGACACATTCTACTCCATTTGGCAACTGGTAGGTTGATTGACTTACCTTGTGGGTAAGCCAGGATTGAGGATGGTGCTGGAGGGCTGCCTATGTTGGATGCACATAGTACACTCCCTATACATGTTTGAGCACAGGTAATGTCGTGTTTGGCATCCCTTTTACTGTATGTGCGAGTTAGAGAGTGGTGGGTTTACCTTCATATAAGCGAAACAGACATGTACGAATAATCGTTTGTGCAACTTCTATATGCAAATTAACAACCGCAAAATACAAAAAATGTTGAAAATCATATAGTGGAATATTTTTTTTGACATTTTTCAAACTACACCATTGCACCCGACTTCCCGTGCTTCCAAACAGTGCCAACACAACCAAATCTTGAAAGTACAGCAAACATCCAATGACACACCACAATAAACAGGACACGCTGGAGGGATAAATTCCTGTCCCAGAGACTTCCTTTACTCTGGAACAAGCTACCCATCTATGTCAAGCAAATTTCTTCATTAGCACTCTTCAAGAAAAATCTTGATGAGTTAATGGGAAGTAGGAAATACACCCCAAGGATCACTTCTGTGTCTCTGCTGGAAATAACTTTCTTGGGTGGCATAAGCTATGATACCTTGCTGGCTAGGCTTACTTAGGCCCTTGGGCCAATAGCCTTGTACCTACCTATGAACCTATGATCCCAAAGCAGCCATTCCGTGATTAGACATGTTAACATAGGTGGAGTATTTGCATGAGAACTCCAATAAAGAACGTCCTTGACAGGAAAGGTACAGCAAAGTATGAATCCTTATGAAAAGAAGCAGTATTTAGCTACCAGCTTTTCAAATCCCCTTGCTGTGAACTCATTCCTTTTAGCAAGTAAATTAGTAAAGCTAGATTCCTTGTCAAGCAATCTTCTCTGTTTTGGGGATGAAGGCAGACACAGCAAGTGTCTATGCCATAGATCATCCATATGGTTCTGCTCCTGCTGTACTGCATGTAAAATATCCAGCATGTTCAAGGTTTTCTTCCCCATTAAACTATGTAGTCTCCTGTGCCAACCCTCTATTGCATTCTGGCTATGGGGTTATCCCATCACACAGGTATCATGTTGGTTCCAGAAGGGACTATCGAACAAAGGGGGCACTTTCTCAGAAGTATTCCCACGCATACCATAACTACGTGGCCTGCCATGGATGTATGTTTCTTTAAAGAAGATACATAGTGGCTTACCCTCATCTGGCATTTCAGCTTCAATTTCTGTGAAGGTGCTACTGATATCTTCAGGTGCAACAAATACCAATTCTGGTATTTCCTTGCATAACATGGCGAAAGACAAACTGCTACTGAAGTTACTTGCCAGATGCAATTTCTGAATGTTCCTCCACACTATCTTTCAAAAATGGAACCGACAGCCCTTAGCTAAGGTGTTGGGTAGATGCTTACTAATAGAATTAACTGCAGCACATTCAAAATCCATCAGAACCATGTTGGGTAACAATCGGAGTTTATTGTCATTGCACAATTGCATTATTAAACCCCAAAAACATGTCATAACACTCCTCACTTTTACTGGGCAGAATCTCATACACCACAGGTACAACTTTTTTGCTCACACCACCATTAAGTGCACAATGTAAGGTATATATTTGTCTGCATTCACTTGTGTTGATAGGGAAGGTACCATCTGCCAGAATGTATTCTGACTCACTCATCATACTAAGATTGTCCCTTGTGGTTATCACAACAACATTGGTGTCACTAGGCATATCTGCACTATGCTGTACTGTATTATAAAGGAACCAGTCTTCAAAGGTAGAGTGTCTGCAGTCATCTCCCTCAGGGAACAGAAATCTTTGAACATGGCCAACTTGTGCTTGTACCTCTGCCTCCCAATGCTTTGTTTCAGGGCACTAGTATTTTGTAACTCATTTACCATGTCTGCTGATGAACCAGCTAGCACTTCAGCAACTATCTTGCAGGGGTCTTCTACAGACTGCTCTGCACGATGTTTGAGTTGGTATTTCACTCTCATTACCTCCCCTTGCAACACACCAGGTGTTTGGTAATGGAGATTCCTCTTAACCAGTTTATAGCCATTTATGTCCGATTCTGTAACACATCTACCCTTACATTTCTCCTTATTTTTACTTATACAACACCAGTATTGCTTAACTTGTACACAGTTCTCTTGGTAGTAATGATAACCATCAATTATAAGCAATTTTCATCCCTTTTGGGTCCTGCTTGTACTGTACACAGTGTTCAATGTACCCGGCGCATATTCCTATGTACCACCTTCCCCAGCCTGAAAGACATTTGACAGTACACTCACTATTCCATGGAACAACACTGAAACACATATATGAGCACTTACAGGACAGGTATAATGCCATTAAATTTGCAACAATTTACCCTTGCTTCTCTTGTTTCCCTGCCATGACATACACATGCTACATTAAACTTCCTTGTTACTTAATGCACTGTTGTCCATGATATTACACACATGCAAACATGCTGCAGCTGTTTTCCTGCCACAGTATAACCATAGTACATAGACCATCCTCATTACTCTATGCAGGTTCATCATATAAAAATGTCATACAGAAGCAGCTATGAATGAGTGAAGAACAACTTGCTGTTTACCTTTCATTAATCCATTTTTAGTCTACATTTCCTACATCAGAATAGAAGCCACTGAGGTACTCTCGGACCTTACTAAGTTTTAAATAATAAAACGTTTGGTTAATTACAGGGAGAATATAATGCCACAGATTATGCATTAGCAGCTACTAACAACCACATAGTTAAAACAACAAGACTTTGCCAAGTAACCTGAAGCAAAACTTGAGTTGTCATTTCAAAAATCAGTAACTATGATATGGTTGTCACAGTGGCACACATTAACAGCTACTAGCTTGGTATACTTGCTGTGTTTTATACCGGTCCATACCTCCATTCTCCAATGCTATCTGTTTTGCAAAATAATCCTGAAAAACGGACTACACAATTTCAGCATGCTACAAATGCAGTTTGAACCATTCAGCTTAACACAGAATGCAGAAACTTCGTATTAACGTATGCAACCGTATTTAAGGTTGTACTACAATTGTTCAAATGTTTAATGTGCGAATTGCATAGTGCATTCAACCTTTAGTTATTTGAACATACTCAGATCGACATTATGCAATCTTGAAAAGGAACTTTTGACCTTTATGTATTCGCATGAATGTGATTAGCTGTTGTAAAGGTAAACCATGAGGTGTCATTCCCTGGGTACCTACTGTGTCAGTTAATGTGCTATGCGTTGTCTTTTTGCCGTGGCCTCGGCATACTGGGCATGCCACCATCTGCCTACTGGGGCACGCTCAGGTTGTTCCTCCTCCGAGTCACTCTGTGCCTGTGCAGGCCTTGGCACTGGTGGGGGGCTGTGTGGCCCTACCCTGTGCTGTTCCTGCTGCAGCTGTTTCCACAGGATCATATTGTGTAGCATGGCGCATACCATAACAATTTGGGTAGATGTAGTTGGTGAGTGCTGCAAGGCTCCACCGGATGTGTCCAGACACCAGAACTGTGACTTGACCATCCCAAACACATGCTCTATTATAAGTCTGGTCTGCGCGTGTGCCTCATTATTGCATTCTTGTTCAGGTGTGTGTGCATTTCTGATGGATGTCCTCAGCTACGGCTCCAGTGTGTAACCAGCATCCCCCACTATGTGACCGTAGGGGATGTTCCCAATGGCAAATCTCTAGTACAGCTGCGTCAAATGCCAAATGTGGGAATCATGATAGCTTCCAGGGCAGCCAGCACACACATTCATTATAATGCCCTGGGCATTGCAGACCACCTGACAGTTGATGGATGGGATGCACCTACGGTTGATGTAGGCCTACCCTGATCACCAGGTAGTGCTTTAATGCATATGTACGTGCAGTCTATAGCACCCACTACCTCAGGGTATTCTGCTATTTGGTGGAAGAGACGCATATTGCTGGTCAACACCTCATGTGTGTTAAGGAAACATACATGCTCACTGGCATGTGCTAACACGGCATCCAGGAACTGGTGGAATACTCTGGATGCTAAAGCCTATGAGATCCCCATGATATCCCCAGTTGAGCTTTGGGAGGTACCTATGGCTAGTATTCCTAGGCCTGCACATACCTTGGTATCCACTGGGATGGGTTCCCCTTGGTCAGATTGGTGTTTCAGGAATGGCTGGCACAGGTCAACAATTTGCTGTAGGAGGTCCCTGTCCACCCTATAGCACTCCACTATCTCCAGCTCATGTAGCCCTTGGTAGGTTACCCTGGGTCTGTACATTCTTCTCCGTCTCCTCACTGTGGGTTGATCAGCAGCATTCACATCTTCACCACCCTTAGCCTCTTGCACATGTTGTTCTATGTTGCCTGATGCAGCCCCTCTCATTTTGTAGGTTTGTTTGTTAAACATTCCCCACTTGTATACACCGGTGGTGTAGAGTATGGGATAAACCAGAGGGGAAGGTGTTTGCATAGTTTATAGTAGTTTTCTGGGCTGGTCTGGTCTGCTGCCTGTGTAATTGGCTGATTCTGATACATTTCACCTGCCAGCTATGCTAGTTCTCCTTGATTAACTTCCCACTGCTGTTTTCCCTTTCCTTTGCCTTCCTGTTTAAGTCTGGGGGTGCTCAAATGTGCACAGTGCTGCTATTTCCTGGTTTAACGTTTTTTCTTCTTTTAAAACCTGGTGCGCGGCACGCACACCCGCTTAGGCAATGTAAAGAGTGCTAGGCAGATTTAGACACACCCCCCCTAGCTTAGCTGTGCTAAGCTAGGAGCAAATCCAAGCCACAGGGCTCCAGTCTGGTTACAGTATGCCTGACACACACCACCATGATGTCAGCTAACTCCTAGGCTTGCACCAAGCTATTCCTACTCTTACACTGTCGGGACCTAACTAGCATGATGGGGAAAACTGGGATTCACTATCGTTCCCCTCATTTGCATAGGATTGCTTGCTAATGCATAGTTACATGTCTCACAATGAGCCTCCCCCCTTAGCAACCACTACTCACTGGCCATGTTGTCTTCTGCTTGCCATTGAATTGCATGTCAGAATAGTGATTTTAGTTAAAATGCTTAATTTAGGTTTATTTTGTTACCCCCCCCGATCCCATTTGCGCACCGCTGCCCTACACTTCAACAGCCGAGATTGGCTAAAAAAATGAAAAGTTGATTTTTTTTTTTTTTTTTTGGCTGTTTGCAGTGCCAGTGGCCTTATACTTGGCCACTGGCATGCTTCCTAACTGATATGCAACCTTTATTTGGAGCTGTCACAGCTCCGTTTTGGATTTTGCAGAAATGTACTCAGTTACTAACCGAGTACATTTCTGCAGATTACACGAGTCCTGCATGGCCAGTTGAAAGCTACCTAGATTGCAAATTCACCTCATTTGCATGGATTTCTCCTGCAAATGGGCTGATTTGCATACAGGGGCTTAGTCCGTGCAGGACTAGTGCAGGAGTGGTCGTGCACGCCCCTGCAGGCTGTTCCTGGATCGCACAGCTAATTACTAAGCAACTTGCCAAATAGAGGCTCTGCAACCAACTCACATTTCCAATAGAGAGTGTGTCAGAAACAAGCAGAGAAGAATCTGCAAGAAGCTGATTGAACCAACCTATTTTAAAATCTAGGACGTAAATAGTTCTGTTATTCATTTTTCATTTATCAATGTTTTTTACTTATGTTATCTTATTTTTATAATATTATATTTTTGATTCTGTTTTGATTTTGTTTTTAGTTATGTTGATGTAACATATATCTGTATAGTCTTACATATATTATATTTTATTATTTGTGGTTTTAGATTTTGGTTCAATCAGCTTCTTGCAGATTCTTCTCTGCTTGTTTCTGACACACCCTCTATTGGAAATGTGAGTTGGTTGCAGAGCCTCTATTTGGCAAGTTGCTTAGTAACTAATTGGATTTTCCTAGGGAATTGATTAATTGTATAATTGTTTGATGCATCATTTTAGCTTCCTTAGCTTGTATATATAAAGCAGTTAAGTTTTGTTTTAGTTTAAGATCTGAAGAAGCATATGTTTTATATGCGAAAGCGCTCATCTTGTACTCGTTTTTCAAGGAATAAAAGTTTCGCTACTGGACTTCATTTGGTATTTTGCCTCCTTTCTCCGTGGTGAGCCTGTACGTGTTGTTTGCTGTATATATTACTTCTTGTTTCACGCACAGACTCTTAAGGTTTGAACAGTGATTTTTTTAAACAGTTATTCTCATTTTGTTTCACTGTTCTGCCACCCGCAATGGCTAATGTTAATTTGGAACTTGACTATAATCCGGAGCCGAGGGCTAATGATGCAAAATGGACTAACATTACCGGTCGATGTAATAACCCTTTATTGAGCCTGGATTTGCAAGCGCCTACGGAGACACATGCAGTTAATGATATTGAAAATGTTGAACATTTCAACACCCTAACTAAATGGTTAGAAAATGATCTTTTTAGGCTACAACGCCTGGTTTGGCAGCGTAAACACATGGAGGCATGTATGCACTTTCGTTTAGTACCTAGAGACATGCGGGTGCTCTGCATGCCTACTTATGGAGACAGTGACCCTCTTTTGCTGAAAAAATGGCAGCAGATTAACCTAGATGCAAGTTTTAAGTACATACAACTAATTATAGATCATTTCTCTCCTATAGAAAATGATTTACTACTGCAAGTAACTAAGTTAAACAAGGAGATCCGTGATCGTTTCAATTTTGAATCATGTCTTAATAAATTGGATGGTATCTATACACAGGTTCATGCCTATGGTGAAAGACTACAACTAACTAAGCACAGGAAACTACAGCGGGATCATCGTGACTTCTCTACAGGGGGTGTCTTTGTTTGGCCGAGAGGCACATCCATCCATCCCCCAGGTCCAGGACCAGCTCGACAATCTGATCCTACAGATACCTTGCTTACTGCTACTGACATGGCTATTTCAGCCCCACTTCATACAGAAGTTTCTACTTCTGATCGTAGTTCTACTGAGGACTTTGTTACTCCCCCAGAAATTATGCCGCCCATTGCCACTGGTGCTTCTGCATCTACACCGTTACCTAATCAAGAAGCGAACCAGAATTATCACAGATCCAATGCTGCTGGTGCTATACAGAAATATGGCACCACTGATTCGGCTAATTTTTTACCTTTTCCAGTCAGGAAGAATACTTTCCAGCGGGATCGTTTGAGAAGCTGGGATTGAAGAAAACGCAAATTCTCAGGAGAGAACCAACAACAAAGAAGACGTCAGAGACTATGACACATTTATTTTTTAACTTATCTCGGCATACTTTAACTTCATCTGATGCCAGTCTCTTGGACAGAGGACTTAATTTTGTGCCTTCACAAGGTAGCTCTTTATACGATATATTAACAGATTTAAGAATGTTTGGGAGATCTATTGCTCTTAAGTTACATTTCCATGATAGGGGATTGGAGAAGACTCATTTTTCACATGATCTTAGCCTTTGTAAACGTAAGAGCACTTTTACACCTCCATTACCCCCACATGTAGATTGTTTTGTTAAACTTTGTGAACGCAGCTTTTATGATTATTTTTATAATGGTAAAAGAAAATGTTCTTATTTCAACATGAATAGAGAAGAGAGTTATTCCTTAATGAAATTATCTAGTGAATCTTCCCTTACCATTAGACCAGCTGATAAAGGAGGGGGAATTGTTCTATTGGATACTGATGAATATGATATCTTGATGCAGGGAATGCTTAATGATAACAATACCTATTTAGGAATTGATAGTCATACACTTAAATTAATATATAAGGAAATTCATGAGTCATTATATGACATGTTGATGTGTCAATAAATCTCCAAAGAGATTTATGACTATTTTTACTGCGAACATCCGCAGATTCTGGTTATCAAGGGTCTGCCTAAGATGCATAAAGGTATTCATCCTCCTCCCCTACGACCCATTGTCTCAGGAGATAGATGGGCAACTGAAAACATTTCCACTTTTCTTGAGAAGACTCTTAAACCACTTTTACAGGAAGTGCCCACTGTATTGAAAGATACCTATCAGCTATTGGACTTCTTTGACGGTCTAGATATTGAATTTTGTAAAGGTACGCACCTTATGGTGACTTTAGATGTCCAAAATCTTTTTACATCTATTCCGAATGATGAGGGCATCCAGGCCATACGAGAACTGTTACATAGTTTTCCAAGTATTAGCCGTAATAAAGAGATTCTTATTTGTCAGCTGTTGGAATTGGTATTATCCTATAATGTATTTTAATTTAAAGGACTGTTATATTTACAAAAGTGGGGTGTGGCCATGGGCACACCCTGCGCTAATACATATGCAAACTTGGTGGTTTACCATTGGGAAAAACAGTTTCTCTTTACCCATGAACTGTTCAGTAAGGTGCTAGTCTATAAGAGATTTGTGGACGATGTCCTGGTCATTTGGGATGGGACTATAGATGAATTTAGTTCCTTCTTACGTTATTTAGAAAGTACTACTAACTTCCTGAGGTTTACTATGGAAACATCTTATGACAAAGTTAACTTTTTGGATGTAACTTTATCTATCAGAAATGGTAAGATGTTTTCCACTCTCCATAGAAAATCATGTTGGAAGAATACTATTCTCACTTATGATAGTATGCATCCCCGGCATGTTTTCCGAGGAATAGTCAAAAGCCAATTTATAAGACTCTCTAGAATTTGCAGTGATGACTCCAGTTTATTACATGAATTTGATGAAATGGAAAGATTATTCATTGAGAGAGGCTATGACAATAGATTGGTTCGAACCATTAAGATGCAACTACTAGGTAAAGAACCAGCTTCTATTACACCTAAGATCTCTCATACACATGTTAATACATTTGCACATTATCCACCATCTACAGATAGGTTACGTTTTATAACAACTTATACCAATGACAGTATGGCTATTAGAAACATTATTAGCAGCAACTGGAATGTATTGACCGTTGATAATCAGACAGCTAGCATAGTGGGCCCTACTCCTAGTTTTGCATATAGGAATAATAAGAACCTGAAGAGGCTGCTATGTTCAGATTTAAGATATGATAATGAACCAACTACTAATACTCTGCATAATCTGGGAACTTTTCCCTGTAAAAGATGCAATTTTTGCAGTCATATCACGGTCCAACAAGATTTCATCCATCCAGTATTACATTACTCTTTTAAACCGAGGTTTCATGCTACGTGTGATACGTCAGGCTTGATATATCTAGCTACCTGTCGAGTATGTTCTGCCTACTACGTAGGCTTAACGAAAAGGAAATTTAAAAATAGAATCTATAATCTTTTATATGATATAAGACGGGGAAATGAGCTTAATGCCCTGGCAAAATATGTTTCCCTATACACTGACCATACGTTTACATTCAGGGTCCTACAGATAGTTCACTGTAACCAGAGAGGGGGCAACTACATGAATTTTTTAGAACAGAGAGAGCTTCACTGGATTCTTCAGTTGAGAGCACATTACCCCCCTGGTCTGAATTCCTGTATCTCTCTCCAACCTATTTTAAAATCTAGGAAGTAAAATAGTTCTGTTATTCATTTTTCATTTATCAATGTTTTTTACTTATGTTATCTTATTTTTATAATATTATGTTTTTGATTCTGTTTTGATTTTGTTTTTAGTTATGTTGATGTAACATATATCTGTATAGTCTTACATGTATTATATTTTATTATTTGTGGTTTTAGATTTTGGTTCAGTCAGATTCTTGCAGATTCTTCTCTGCTTGTTTCTGACACACCCTCTATTGGAAATGTGAGTTGGTTGCAGAGCCTCTATTTGGCAAGTTGCTTAGTAACTAATTGGATTTTCCTAGGGAATTGATTAATTGCATAATTGTTTGATGCATCATTTTAGCTTCCTTAGCTTGTATATATAAAGCAGTTAAGTTTTGTTTTAATTTAAGATCTGAAGAAGCATATGTTTTATATGTGAAAGCGCTCATCTTGTACTCGTTTTTCAAGGAATAAAAGTTTCGCTACTGGACTTCATTTGGTATTTTGCCTCCTTTCTCCGTGGTGAGCCTGTATGTGTTGTTTGCTGTATATATTACTTCTTGTTTCACGCACAGACTCTTAAGGTTTGAACAGTGATTTTTTTGAACATATATATATATATATATATATATATATATATATATATATATATGTGTGTGTGTGTATGTGTGTGTGTGTGTGTGTGTGTGTGTGTGTGTGTGTGTGTGTGTGTGTGTGTAGATATATATATGAGTATATAGACAGGTATTCATATCCATATCTATATAAATATACACATCTCTATCAATAGATTTTCATATATAACTATATCTGTCTATCTAGATATCAATATACATTTATATGGTTACCATATAAAAGAGTGAACACTCATATGAGTGAATGTTTTTTCCTGGTGTAAAAATATGAGTGACTGTTCATTCAAATGGCAATTTTGCCAGTAGCCATTTATATGGGATCATGGTGCAGCAGGATAAGTGAGCTTGCCCTTACCATGCTGTTGTGTGATCTCAGAATTAGTATATACAATTAGCAGGGAGTGTGAAGATGTATTTCATTTATTTATTTATTTATTTGTGGTGTTGTCTTTTATTTATTTATTTATCTATTGATGCCTTTGTTTGTTTTGTTTTTGCATTTTCACACACTTTAGATTCACTCCAAAGTGCTTGCTCTTGCAACTTTCTCTCTTGTGAACGTTCAATATTTGATGAAAAACACACACACATACACACAGAGACATCTATTTATAATATATATATATATATATATATATATATATATATATATATATATATATATGTTTATTTATCCTTTGTTGACTAGGAAAGTTTTCAGGGGACACCTTAGGAGGTATTTATAGTACTAGGGCATCCATGAACTTCCTCTTTTTGTACGGCCTGTAAGAGACAGGCTGGTGGGTAGTTTAATTGCCACACAGGAAAACTAATGTCTACTGAACAGATTTCTGCTCAAGGCAAGATTCAAATTATTGAACTTGAGGAGTATTATTGAGTGAAACACTGCATAAGATGTTCTTAGAAAATGCTGCTACTTGCAAAGCTGCATCTCGGAGTCAATATAAATACAAATTACTCATCGTTAGCATCCTTAATAATTGTCCCAGAAATATTAACATAATCATTCTAGGTAACTTCGGTCTTAATTATCTTGGCCCTCTTTCTTCTAACATGGGTGCTTTCGTAGCAGATTTAGGTCTACTACAACTAATTAAGGAAACAACAAGACCTAACTTCAGGTCCTCCAAACATTCCACACACATCCTAATTATTATAAACATACCAAATTCCATCTTCAGCATAAACATTCTGTTATCATCACTAAGTGACCACTGCCCAATCAACTTTACAGTTGTCAACCATGCTATAAAACTACCAGCAATAATAAAACCCTCAGAAACTACAGCAGCTCAAACATAGACAAACTCAGAAACTTTCTCACAGCCCACAACTGGAACCATATACTCTACTCGTATGACCGTAATATAACAGCTATAAGCCTAACCAACTTTCTGATCCATCTGCAAGACAAATTCCTTCCACTCATCATTGATTTAGTAGACCCACCAAAACTCATAGGTTCATAGTTGTTTACTAGGCTAATGCCCCTGGAGCCTTTACAAGCCTAGCCCAAATCAATTGCCTAGGCACCATGCCACCCAGTTTTAGTTCACAGTGCCCCTATCCAGTAGGGTTACTGGAGTGATCCCTGGGGTGAATTTTCTGTTACCCATTCACTCGTCAAGATTTCTCTTGAAGAGGGCCAGCGAAGTGCTCTGCTTGACGTGAATGAGAAGCTTATTCCAGAGTATGGGCAGTCTTTGGGAGATGAACCTGTCCCTCCAGCATGTTCTCTTAATTGTGGTAATGAGGTTGTGATCTCTAGAGTGTGTGGCACAGGGAGATTTGGATTTCTTTAGGTGTGACATTTCAAGTAGGGCTGGGTTGGACATGGCTTTGTAAGTCAAGCAGAGATCACCTCTAAGTAGATGATAAGAGACTGAGAACAGCTGATGTTTCTAGAGTATGTCCATTTGTTTAAGGCCTAGGATCCTTTTTGTGAGGTATTTTTGTGGCCTCTCCAGCTGTTGTAGGTGTCTGGTCAGGTACATGCTAAATGGGATGTTATATTTGATGACTGGTCTAATGAGGGATGAGAAGAGAGAGATGATGACCTCTTTTTTCCTAGATGTGAAACCTTTGGTTATAAGATGTGCCACATAGAAGGACTTTCTGACCACATGGGCAATATGGTGGTCAAAGGTGAGGTGGCTGTAGACCTGAGTGCCCAGATCTCTTATGGCCCCTTCAGTGCTCAATGGGCTTCCATCAATGTGGTAATTCATAGGAACTGAGTTTTTTACAAAGGGTATGATAACGGATTTTTTTGGCATTAAGCTTCAGGCCATGGTTCTGACACCAGTTACTGGTCTCAGAGACTCCCTTTTGCAGGATGTATGGATCACTTGGGGAGTTGATAATGATTCTTAGCTTGCAGTCATCAGTGAACTTGGTCAACCAGAGTCCTTCTATGTTGGCTTGGACTTCTGAGAAGTCGAGGCCAAACAGGAGAGGGCCTAGGACCAAGCAATGTGGGACTCCACTTGTGACTGGTCAACAGTCTGACTTGGAATCTGCAACTCTCTGTGGGTCCTGTCTGTGAGCCAGTTTGCAACCCATCTAGTGATTTAAGGACTGATGTCTAATTTGGTGAGTTTATCAATGATACCTGAGTGGGGAATGGTATCAAAGGCCTTGACTAGATCGAGGTAGGCTGTATGCACTGCCTTACCTTCATCCACAGCCTTGGTGACTGCCTCGAATAAGTCAATCAGGTACAGCAGGTAGGATCACTTCTTGACAAAGCCAAACTGTGTGGGGTCAAGAGTTTGTAGATTGCCTACATCTCTGTTAAATAGGTCCATGATGATGAGCTCCACAGCTTTGCATATCAGACTCATCAGGCTAATGGTGCAATAGTTCCCAGGGTGTATAGTTGTTTCCCCTTTATGGAGTGGGATGACTGTAGTAGTGAACCATTCATTAGGGGCATAGCCTGACATAAGGCTGTGATTGAACAGGGCATGTAGATATGGTGCCAGTTTGTTTTGTAGTTCATGTAAGACAGAGACAGGGATATTATTAGGTCCCATGGATGCTGTATTCTTGGGTTTGGAAAATGCAGCTTTTACCTGTGCTGCACAAATGGTGGGTGCCAGGCTTCCTTTTGGTGTTGTGATAGGGTCCTAGGTGGGGGGAGAGAGGGAGTAAAGTTGACACTGAATCTGTTGGCCAGTATGCTGGCTGTATCTGTTGGCTCGGTACAGGAGGTGCCATTGTGCAATAACTCAGAGCAAATCTGGGTATTGCCTTGAAGGTTTTTATATAGCTATAGAAGACTTTGTGGTTGTTTTTGGTGTCAGGCATAATTCTGCCTTCATAGCTAGCTTTAGAGTATTTGATAAGGGATCTCAGTTTTTTGTTGAGACTGATAAGGACGGTTTTCCAGTCTTGGGACTTCATTTTTTTCTACAACAGTTTCTTCCTTCTGTTGTAGAGTTTATTGATGGCTGGGGACCACCAGAATGGCTTGTTTTTTTGGAAGAGAGCAGTTTAGTTCTATTTGCTATGGCAAGGTCCATGCATTTGTGTATGTGCTTGTACAGTACATTGGTATACAACTCAGCAGTCATGCAGCTATTTTCCATTGGCATGGGTGCCAAGAAGTTAGCCACCTCTGTTTTTAGGAGCCCAGAGTTGGCATTAGAGAAGTTGTTTACCTTAGCGTGGGTGGGGGGTGAGGGTGTAGATAAGATGGAGATTTCCATGGTGATCAGTTTATGGTCGGATTTAACCAGTGAGGAATTGACTATAGGTGTGAAGCAACAGTCTCCCATGTTAGTGATAACCAGGTCGAGGATGTTGCTTCCTCTAGTGGGGGTCAGAGCGAGCTGGTCCAGGGTATTGGAATTGATCAGTTCCAGAAAATGTTGGGCCTGTACATTGGTACCTGAACAGTTTTTCAGTTGATGGAATGGTAGTTGAAGTCACCCGGTATGAGAGTATTGGGTTGGACCTTGATAGATTCCAGGGTGCTAAGGAAATTGGAGTGAGAGTCTAGGGACATGTTTGGGGTTCTGTAGCAAACTATGACTTGTATCACAGTCTTATCCAGTGTTAGTTGTACCTGAAGTATCTCAGATGCATTATGCTGGGCTACCAGTCTAGAGGTGTGTGTATTCTTTAAGAATATGGTGACACCACCACCTTTGGAACTTCTGGACATATTCTAGGGCCGAAAGGTATGGAATGAGTTGTAGCCTGGGAGCACAGGGGTTCTTTCTGCCTCTTTAAACCAGGTTTCCATTACAACACAGATGTTGACATTCTCTATTTTGAGGAGAGCGTCAAAGCGCATGCTTCTTGAGATTTAGACTTCTAGCATTGAGCAGCATGACCCTCAGATTGCATTTGTTTGTAGCTGTTACAGTGGAATTTTGGTTTTTGGATCACTGCCTAAAAAAGGCACTATAGAGGTGGCAAGAGTCTTAGCCAGTACCCAAAATCCCAGGGGTGACAGATGGTGCCCATCTCTGGCAAAGCATTGAGGTCTGTCGATCATGTCATCCCAGGCAGACAGATACTGGATCCCCTTAGAATGACACCAGAAACTTAGCCAATTGTTGAAGTCAAACATTTTCTGCTCGTACTGTGGTATCATTCTGGGTGATGATAGATTACTGCTCAGGGATAGGGCTATACCTGCCTGGGCCACATAATCTGAGAGTTCCATCACATCTCTTTTCATGTAGTCGAGGGAGGTACATCTCTGCTCATACACACCCACATAGACAATGACTGAGTCATATTTGTACTTGATGTCGAGTGACCTAAGTGCATGTGTTATGTAGCAGATCCTGGCACTTGATAGATAATTGATTGTCACCTTCTCCTTGTTCAACCTAGTGAGTGGGACATCAGTGTGCCTCACAATTGAATCTCCTATGATTAGTACATTGAGCAAAGTGTTTTGCCTTAAGGGCTTAGGTTGAGAGGCACACAGTGATGGTGAGCTATGTGTTTTGGGGTTGGTGTTGTGTGGTGGTGGTCGAGTGCATTTCTGTCTCGATGGTCTCTGTTGTGTAGGTAATTTTTATTGAAAGCCTCCATGAAGGTGGGTGCATGGTTTGTGTTTCTATGTGTGGGGTGTGATGGTTGGTGTTTTGGAGGGCTGTGTGTTCTATGTAGTGAGTTGCAGGTGTTGACCTTCTCCTCTTGACCAGCTACTCTGGTCTTGGTTGGACCATGCAGTGCTTCCAGTTTGGTGATATAAGTGCATCTCTCACATGTATGAGTGTTGGGAGGGAAGAGGAGAGCTTTGTCTGTGTACATTAGACAGTTACCTCACTGTCTCAGAATGCCCAAGTGCACCAGGTTAGCAGGAGAAAGAACAAGAAATTTCCCTACAATCAAACCAGGAGGGGTGGTCATAACTCATAAGTACTGGGTCTGTTACTGCGTAGGAACAGTTAGTGATGATAGCACCTAAGTGTGCTCTAATAAATGCTACAAAAGCCTGTTAAAGTGCTAGCCAATTAAGCTAATTGAATTGCAAGAAGTAAAATAACATGCACAGTCTAAGGGAAAATTTGAAGAGCAGACTTTCTGGCACCAGTAATACTTTACCTCAGCTGAGCGCCACTGCACGGTGAGCAAACATGGGCTTTTAAACCATAAAGTTGAAAGGGATGGAAAAATTGCCCAAATGGCCAATAAGCTACAATCTCTGGACCAGAAACCACTCCTCTTGTGGTAGATGGGTTACCTAGTGCTTATGACTCCCCCTGATAATCTAGAAGGCTTCCCTCCAACACAGAAAGGTCGGGTTGGGGGCTCAGAAACTTATAAAACAGTCCTGGATACAGCAAATCTGTATCTGGACAAGACTAGTTACAGGAAGGATGGGAAACAAGCTTAGCACTTTTTTTTTTTTTTTTTTTTTTTTATTATTGCAGAAAAGCAGTTAACAAATAACTTATAACTCTAAGGGGTAAAGCATGGCAGGAATCGAAACAGACTCCCATAATTAACAACCGCACCTCATTTATAGTCTTGTGTAACCTAGCCAAGAAGTCCATCAGAAGGCAAAAAAAAATCTCCAAACAAAGAAACAAATTACCCTCTTGCATTTCTCCAGACATTTTTGGAAATAGGTTAACCCGCTTACAGGAAAATGACCTCCTTATGATACCCTGTCTACAACCACCATGCAATGTGGGACAGCAAAACTTTCTCCAGAAGATTTCCTTAAGGAATGTAACAATCTGTCATCAATAAAATTCACACCTCCCACAGATCATACATTGCCTACCCAACCACCATTCATTACCCTTTTCTGCTTCAAATGAATATGTGTCAAAGAAGTCTCTGTTCTACTTGAAAGTGATTCCACTGTCAACCCTTCAAGATCTAACAACATAAATTCCTGGTTCATTTATCACTGCAGAGAATGTCTGTGTCTTCTTTTCACCTACATCTATGTCTCACATTAAACATCATGCATGGAAAACTGCTCTAATTAAACCCCTCCCAAAGCAAACCAGCCCAAAAGAAACCTATCACTTCCATCCAGTATCCATCCTCCCATTATTGGGCAAGCGTCTTGAAAAGGTAGTATACACACAAGTCTCCATGTCTATCCAGCATTACCACCTGCTCTCCTAAAAATGACATAGATTCTGGCCTAGACAAAGTACTCTGACAGCACTTTGCTATCTACCTGATGACATTGTGCTGAACTCAGTGGCCTCCTTACAGGTGCCCTATTTCTAGACCTGACAAAGGCATCTGAACTTAGTAACCACTATCTTTTCCGAAAAAACTAATTGGAACTAGTATCAGTCCAGACACCATTCTCTGGTTTAAAACCTTCCAGACTGACAGACTCTTTAGAGCTAAAATAGTCTCATCCCAATCAGAATCTGCACTTTTTACCAAAGTTCTGGCACAAGGATCAATTCTTGCTCCCCGACCTCTTCTCCGTATTCATTAACAAACTTCCTTGTGACTTCCTCCATCTCCCACTTATCCTCTATGCTGATAACATGATCATTTACCAATCAGGTCACTCTCACACCAACATTCAATGCCAACTCTAGTCAAACTTGCTCCAGCAGTGGCTCATAAACCATAAACTACTTCTCAACCCCACCAAGATCAAAGCCATGCTTTTTGGAATGCCACAAAAAATCACCAAACATCTAACTCTCTAACTGTCTTAGACCTACACAATAACTTCATAGAGACGTTCCACCTTCAAATACCCAGGACTGTGACTTGATTAGTTGCTAAACTTGCATTTCCACACAGACAAAGTAAACTCTCCCATTTTCTGGGCCAAAACAATCTCCCTTCTCTGTCCAATACAACCAGAGCAACCACTGGCAATAAAGTTCCCTTTTCTCAATTTGAGTATGAGCTCCCAATGTTTGCTTCTGTCTCAATCCATTACAATTTCACCTCTCGTAAGCATCACAGTATCACCCTAGAAAAGGCAAAATAGTTACCCATAAAACACATATATAACATACTTTTAAGAATTAAGTTCTACAAACTACCCCAACTCCACACATTTACTCCCTTTGCAGCTAGACTTCATGAAAAAAACTTCTCATACAACCTGAGACACTACTTGTAAGCCACATCAACTCTCATTACCCCTAGAACCAAACTCCACAGCACTACACATGCTTTCTCATCTCAGACAACAACAAGCTCTCCCCATCAACATTAAGGAAATCAGCACTTATTCCAAATTCAGAATGTAATGCAAAAAGCACTTCTTCCAAGCCAAATGACCCTGCTATAACACATGACATATCATCTGAACTGTCTTCTTTCAGAATCTCTTCTCCTCTCTCAAGATTTTCTGAAGATTGACCTAATTTGGAATCTAATGTAAATACTGTAATTACACTCACCTAGAATGTACATTGCACTGTGCTTGTTCATTAGAATGTATACACATAATTTGTCCATATAATTTGACTAACCTATTATGTTATTGCTTACGTGTGTATAATTATTTGTGAACTGTTTTGTATTTCAGATGGACTGATCCTGAAATTGGTCAGTATTGATCAGTGTACTATCCCAGCAAATAAATAAATAAATAAATAGTTGATCGATGTGTTGCAGAATCAGAGGATAAAAGTCAAGGTCCAGGCTTTGGCTCAATTTCCACTACATTGACTCCATCTGCAGATACAGAGCATGCTGCTTCAGGGAATATAAGTTTTCCAAGAGCATATTCTGAGGCAGTTAAATCTACTTCTGTTACTTCTGATTTACAACATGCAAGGAAACTTCCTGTGGTACAAATATTTTCTAAAATCAATGAGTAATTAACAGGTATGCAATTCTGGACGATATTGTTCTTCTCTTGGAATTGCCAATAATGAAATTCGAGTCTTGATACATGATGTTCATGATCCTCTTTGTGATGTGATTTTGAAACATTTACATTTGATAAAGATTTTTTTCTCTAAACGTGACTTGAAGAAATGTAGCACTCCTTGAGTAGAGTATGGCATTGTGGATTTAAATATACAGCCAAAAAGACATATTATTCTGCATTTTTTAATTTCTCTGTCTTTTGGGTTTTTAATACTATGACAGGAATATACTCCATTCCTAAGTCAAAGTATGATTAAAGTTTATGAAATTAGTATTGTTTTAATCTTTGATGTTAGCCAGAAGTGCTCATTGCATACCTGCAATGTGTCCTGCCTAGAACTGACTCCTGCAATTCATACAGAATTACATGTAACGGTTACATTATTATGCCTTTCAGTATATAGTCCTTCTGCCATTTGTGTAACACACCCAGCAACAAGATGTGCAATGGTTTTACAAAACTTGCATTTGTCTGCTTCTCCCACATGTTCAGTTGACTTTGTAAACCAAAATGTAAGTAGTCCACTGTCCTGGGCTGCCAATATTCATCTTTCATCTTTTGATTTAAATTCACCTCTTCTTGACTATGCCTGTGTTTGATCCTGATTGACATCTAGTTGTTGCAAAAGTTTTCTGTACTTGCAACTATATTCATGCATTTTCCACATTTCTTGTCTTCTCATTTGATCTTTCACCTTATATTTTTTCTTTTGTTTCTTTTTTTCAGTTGCTGCCTGATTTTTATTTGCTTCTGGTTTGATTTCCATCTCTGTTTGGCACCGATATGCTTCTGCTAAACTAATCAGGGAAGTCATCTTAGACTTATTCTCCTCATGTTTTAAAACTTTCATTATGTTTGGCTCTTGTGAGGTCAGCAGATATGTATTATTATTATTATTTTTATTGTTATATTATACAATTTAAAATTGCTGATGTAGAGGTAGTTCAGATTCAGTGTCACTTTTCAACATGATGCCATTCTGTCTTGCACATAAAAGAATGTATGATGACAAGAAATATGGACTGGTGGTTGGGAAATGTTTGCTATACTGAACATTTCTGCAACATATATTTTGTGCACGTCGCTGTAGTATGCTTATTATCTTTGGTTACAGGGCTTTTTGTATTATAAGGGACAAGCAAACACTTGTTTTCATTGTGGCTCTGATGAACATGTAATACATACATGTCTAAAGAAAAAAATGTGCTAGTATAAGGAATTTGGTCATACTGCTCATAACTGTGAAACATTCTGTAGAAAATGCAAGAGTACTGAGCATTTTTGTTTTTACTGTCCTCAAATTAAATTGTTAGAAGAACAACAACCTTTACCTGTTGATTCTGCAGAAATATCAGAGGTTAAAGGAGATGTGCATAATGTTGGGAGTGATGTAGGTGAATAAATTACACACAGTACTAATGTTAGAGATGAAGGCGAATACATGGTTTCTATAGCAAATGAGCTTAGTGACAACACTGCAGGTGTTTCTAATACTATTGGTAAAAGGGTTAAGAAAAAAAAATGTCAAAAAGTTAACAGTCTGCAAAAAAAAGGGAAATCATAAATTAACTATATGTTTCCTTAATGCCAACATTATTATTAATGAAAACATGGTGGTTAGACATACTGGAAGCTTGTAAGCTATTGATATGGGTATTTGCTGTCTTTAGGATGTTCATTTGTTGACTCATAGCCAGCAACACCAGCCACATGTATTGTGAGGTCATAAAATTGTTTGACTCTTTGGGCAAGATTTATGCATCAGTATTGCCATACTATATAAAAGTAATACAACACTCCCCTGGATTCTACATGCTTTGCATGGTGTGCAGGATTAGTGCAGAAGCTTTAGCAGGCAATGTCTGCTGTGCAATCCAGCAACAGCCTGCAGGGGTGTGCACGAGTGCTCCTGCACTAGTCCTGCACAGACTAAGCCCCTGTATGCAAATCACCCCATTTGCAAGAGAAATCCATGCAAATGAGGTGAATGTGCAATCCATGATGTCTGAAACCGGCCATGCAGGACTAGTGCAATTTGTAGAAATGTACTCAGTTAGTAACCGAGTACATTTCTGCAAAATAGAAAACAGAGCTGTGACAGCTCCAAATAAAGGCTGCATATCAGTCAGGAAGCATGCCAATGGCCAAGTATAAGGCCATTGGCATTGCAAGCAGTGTAAAAAAATAAAATCTTTTATTTTTTTTTAGCCAATCTCGGCTGTTTAAGCATAGGGCAGCGGCATGCAAACGGGAACGGGGGGAAAATAATAAAATAAACCTAAAATAAGCATTCTAACTAAAATTACTATTCTGCCAGGAAGGTCAATGGCAGGCAGAAGACAACATGGCCAGTGAGTAGTGGTTGCTAAAGGGGGAGGCTCAGTGTGAGACATGTAACTATGCATTAGCAGGCAATCCTATGCAAATGAGGGGAATGATAGTGAATCCCAGTTTTCCCCAGCATGCTAGTCAGGTCCCAACAGTGTAAGAGTAGGAATAGCTTGGTGCAAGCCTAGGAGTTAGCTGACATCATGGGAGGGAGGTGTCAGGCATAGCGTAAGCAGATTGGAGCCCTGTGGCTCAAGTTTACTCCTAGCTAAGCACAGCTAAGCAAGGGGGTGTGTCTGACTCTGCCTAGCACTCTTTACATTGAGTAAGCGGGTGTGCGCACCATGCACCGGGTTTTAAAGGTTTTAAAAAAAAAGTTAAACCAGGAAATAGCAGCTCTGTGAACATTTGTGCACTGTGTTTGTGCGGCGCACCCCTGGACTTAAACAGGATGGCAATGGGAAGGGAAAACAGCAGTAGGAAGGTAATCTAGGAGAATTAGCATACTTAGCAGATGAAATGATTCAGAATCAACCAATTACACAGGCAGCAAACCAGCCCAGCCCAGAACACTACTATAAACTATGCAAAAACCTTCCCCTCTGGTTTTTCCCACACTGTACACCACCGGTGTAAACAAGCAGGGAACTTTTAACAATCAAAACAACAAAATGGTAGGGGCTGCAATAGCTGTCATACAACTTGTGGAAGAGGCTGAGGGTGGTAAGGATGTGAATGCTGCTGACCAACCCACAGTGAGGAGAAGGAGAAGAGTATACAGACCCAGGGTAACCTACCAGGGGCTACATGATCTGAGACACTGGAGTGCTATAGGGTGGACAGGGACCTCCTATAGCAAATTGTTGAGCTGTTCCAGCCATGCCTGATACACAGAACTAACAGTGGGGAACCCATTCCAGTGGATACCAAGGTATGTGTAGGCCTAAGAATACTAGCTACAGGTACCTTCCAAAGGCCAACTGGGGATATGATTGGAATCTCACAGGCATCAGCATCCAGGGTACTCCAACAGTTCCTGGATGCCATGTCAGCACATGTCGGTGAGCACGTATATTTCCCCAACACCTGTGAGGCATTGGTCAGCAGTATGCAACTGTTCCACCAAATAGCAGAATACCCTGAGGTAGTGGGTGCTATAGAATGCACGCACATATGCATCAAAGCACCTTCCGGTGAGCGTGGTAGGGTCTACATCAACCGCAAGGGCTTCCCCTCCATCAACTGCCAGGTCATATGCGATGCCCAGGGCATAGAAATGAATGCGTGTGCTGGCTGCCCTGGAAGCTATCATGATTCCCACATCTGGCATCTGATGCAGCTGTACCAGAGATTTGTCAATGGGGATATCCCTCACGGTCACCTAGTGGGGGATGCTGGATATGCAATGGAGCCGTGGCTGATGGCACCCATCAGAAATGCACGCACCACCGAACAAGAACTCCCTAATAAGGCACACGCACAGACCAGAATTATAGTAGACCATGCGTTTGGGATGCTCAAGACATGGTTCTGGTGCCTGGACACATCTGGTGGAGCCTTGCAGTACTCATGAGCTACATGTGCCCAAATTGTCATCATATGTGCCATGCTATGCAATATGATCCTGCGGAAACAGCTGCAGCAGGAACAGCACAGGGCTGGGCCACACAGCCCCCCCCCATCATTGCCAAGGCCTGCACAGGCACAGAGTGACTCGGAGGAGGAACAACCTGAGCCTGCCCCAGTAGGCAGAAGGAGGCATGTCCAGTATGCCCTGGCCTTGGCAAAGAGGGAATGCATAGCACATAGACTGACACAGGAGGGACCCAGGGAATATCACCACTCTCTGACTCTCACATACAGTAAAAGGGATGCCAAACATGACACTACCTGTACTCAACCATGTGTAGGGAGTGTACTATGTGCATCTGACATAGGCATCCCTGCAGCACCACCCTCAATATTGTGACACTCACAAGGAAAGTGACTCACACTTGCCAGTCAGGGGGGGGGGGGTTCACATACCCAACAACAGTCACAGCCAGCAGGACAGGTGTAGACAAACACAAACAAAGGTTGTGCTATGGCCTCTGAATGATGCCTATGGGTAACCCCCCAGGACTACACAGACAGACCACAGCAGGTCAGGCAGTGGGATGTCAGTTCTGAAGGGTAGGAAGTCAGAAACTAATATATAGGTAAATCAAAGCTAAGATCTGTAGTACACTGGTATGCCTCTAGTCAGCATGATAGCTTAGAATACAGAATGAAATGGAGTACCTGACATACCAGTACAGTCATAGCAAATGTGTACAAGTGTCAGCTGTACCCCCCATCCTATGTAGTAATGTAATATCAGTCAGGTGTGCCCCCCAATCCTGTGTAGACATGTAGAAATAGTCAGGTGTGCCACCCCATCCTACGTAGAAATGTAGTAACAGTCAGGTGTGTCCCCCCATTCCTGTGTAGAAATATAGAAATAATCAGATGCACCACCCAAACCTATGTAGAAATGTAGTAACATTCAGGTTTGCCTCTCCCAATCCTGTGTAGAAATGTAGAAATAGTCAGGTGTACCCCCCCATCCTATGTAGAAATGTAGTAACAGGTATGCCCCCCCAATCCTGTGTAGAAATAGTCAGGTGTGCCCCCCCCATCCTATGTAGAAATGTAGTAACAGTCAATGCCAAATGAGCAACAGATACCCTGCAGAAACAGTATGCTACCTGTAGGTGTACAACACAAAAGTCTGCACTGCAGTAAAAACTACCTGGACTCATTCCACACATTCAGTACAGACGGGCATACTGGGCATGCTCACACACTTAAACAAATGAAGGCCATGTCTGCAAACACCAGTGGACCAGACATATCTGGTAGTCGCAGATGTTAGTGCAGACACTCCTCAGTATGCACCACTCATGCTTTGCACACACACATGATAGGAATACAGATGGATATCTAAGGACAACACACTATAATAAGCCAAAGGTAGATGCACATAGATGTGTGGAAGAGGGTGACTGTGACAAAGAGACATCCAGGCCTGTTCCATCCAGCACACAGCCAAAGGACTACAACCACATGAGGTTCAGAGGTCATTCACTGTAGATACTAGCCACCACTATCTGTCAGCATTACAGACTATGTGGTGCAAGTGCTAGCTGTGAAACATGATTGTACAAGGAAGTAGTCATCTAGCAGCTGTATACATGTACCTGTGAAATATGACCCTGTGTATGCCGGCATGTGGTGTGTCAACCTCTAGATGAATGGGTTATGGCTCATGCACACACACTGCCCTGCCCATAGCCCTACTATGACAAGCCTGTTGAGGTCATCCTTTGCAAAATACACCTTTGGGA
This sequence comes from Protopterus annectens, assembly GCF_019279795.1. Classification (NCBI taxonomy): domain Eukaryota; kingdom Metazoa; phylum Chordata; order Ceratodontiformes; family Protopteridae; genus Protopterus; species Protopterus annectens. Next base: position 1,564,403,329 of record NC_056733.1, on the reverse strand, counting down.
GAGTAGTAGCCCAATAATCTCCATGGCATGTCCTATAACTGTGTACTTTTGTAGTGTGATAAACTAGTTATGTAGGAGTTCCAATCCCAGACATGGCAACTGTGTATGTGAGTGTGTGTGCATGTGTGTGTGTGTGCATGTGTGTGTGTGCATATGTGTGTGTGTGTGTGTGTGTGTGTGTGTGTGTGTGTGTGTGTGTGTGTGTGTGTGTGTGTGTGTGTATGTGTGTGTGTGTCTCTGTAGAGAGCAATGCTTTTTAGGGTAGTCACACTCCCTACAATTCAAATGCTCTACTTTGGTAAGGTTGCTGATGTCATCCACCCAGTAATACAGCTCTAGGAAGGTTGTAGCCCAGTAATCTCAATAACATGTCCCATAACTGTGTACCACTGTAGTGTGATAAACTAGTTAGGTAGGAGTTTAAAACCCAGACATGGCAACTGTGTATGTGTGTGTGTGTGTGTGTGTGTGTGTGTGTGTGTGTGTTTGTGTGTGTGTGTGTGTGTGTGTGTGTCTGTGTAGAAAGCAATGCTTTTTTAGGGTAGTCACACTCCCTACAATTCAAATGCTCTACTTTGGTAAGGCTGCTGATGTCATCCACCTAGAAATACATCTCTGGGAAGGTTGTAGCCCAGTAATCTCAGTAGCATATCCCATAACTGCATACCGCTGTAGTGTGATAAAATAGTTAGGTAGGAATTCTAATCCCAAACTTGGCAAGTGTGTGTGTGTCTGAGTGTGTCTGTCTGTCTGTGTAGAGAGCAATGCTTTTTAGGGTAGTCACACTCCTTACAATTCAGATGCTCGACTTTGGTAAGGCTGCTGATGTCATCCACCTAAAAATGCACCTCTGGGAAGGCTGTAGCTCAGTAATCTCCATAGCACGTTCAATAACTGTGTACAGCTGTAGTTTAATAAAATAGTTAGGTAGGAGTTCTAATCCCAGCCTTGGAAATTGTGTGTGTGTGTGTGTGTGTGTGTGTGTGTGTGTGTGTGTGTGTGTGTGTGTGTGTGTGTGTGTGTGTGTGTTCATGTGTGTGTGTGTGTTTGTGTGTGTGTAGAGAGAGCAATGCATTTTAAGCTAGTCACACTCAGTACAATGTGCAATTCAAATGCCCTACTTTGGCAATCCTGCTGATGTCATTCACTGTGAAATACACCTTTGGGGAAGGGGCACTTCAGCAATCCCCGTGGTGTGTCCTATACCACAATCATGCTGTAGTGTTATATAGAACACTGGTAGGGTTTCTATTTCCACACATGGCAGTTGTGGACATTTTCTGTGTGTTTCTATGTCTGTGTAGGGAGCAATGCATTTTAGGCTAGTTACATGCAGTACAATTCAAATGCCCTACTTTGGCAATCCTGCTGATGTTATTCACTGTGAAATACACCTTTGGAGAAGGGGCACTCCAGCAATCCCTGTGGTTCATTCTAAAACAGCATCATGCTGTAGTGTGAAATATAACTCTGGTAGGGGTTCTATTCCCACACATGGCAATTGTGGATGTTTTGTGTGTGTCTCTATGTCTGGGTAGGGAGCAATGTATTTTTGGCTAGTCACACTCAATACAATTCAGATGTCCTACTTTGGCAATCCTGCTGTTGTCATTCACTGTGAAATACACCTTTGTGGAAGGGGCATTCCAGAAATCCCTGTGGTGAGTCCTATAACAGCATCATGTGGTAGTGTGATATAGAACTCTGGTAGGGATTCTATTCCCACACATGGCAGTTGTAGATGTTTTGTGTGTGTTTGTCTGTGTAGGGAACAATGCATGTTAGGCTAGTCACACTCAGTACAATTCAAATGCCCTACTTTGGCAATCCCGCTGATGTCATTCACTGTGAAATACACCTTTGGGGAAGGAGTACTCCAGTAATCTCCATGGCGCATCTTATAACAGAGTAGTGCTGTAGTGTAATATACTAGTTAGGTAGGAGTTCTAATCCCAGACATGACATGTGTGTGTGTGTGTGTGTGTGTGTGTGTGTGTGTGTGTGTGTGTGTGTGTGTGTGTGTGTGTGTGTATCTGTGTGTGTCTGTGTCTGTCATTCATATCCTGTGTGGAGGTGGTTGTGCGTGTGTAACTACTGGACTCAATGTGGAGCAGGTTTTGCAAACTTCTTATATGATGGGCCAAGTATATATCACAATGTCCACCATGCAGGGATAACAGATGTGAAATAGCCGAGAGGCTGGAGTGCAAATCCATAGCCCTAAATGTGCCATCAATGCCAGCTGAATAACGTTAGCAACCTTGTATTACCCAAGGAACACTCTCAACCCATGCCTCATACATGCACAAACTTGCCTAGGCAACAGCCACTATGTTGGTAGTACCCTGCATATTGCCCACTGATAGTAACCATGGTGTAATTGCAGTGGTCTACAGAGGGCATGGCACCCTGACCATCAGTCCAATAGGCATGCACATGCCAACAGTGCACCTCCACCATGTTCCCCACTGGACACCTGTAACACCTGTGGTGCCATCAAATGTGACCCACAAAGGACATACCATGCCTGAAACACAAGACCTGTATGGACAGATGCCACTAACACCAGGGAATACTGGTATCTTGCTATCAATGTAGGTGCAGGGTCAACCTGCTGTCCATTAACAGTTCCCACCACATGAGGTCAGGACTGGCACATCTGATGATAACAGTCTGTGTACACAACATGGGCCAGACACCCCAAGTACAGTTCCATATGTCACTGTACATGCATGTGGGAGGTGTGCACATCCCAGACACTGTCCATATCATGGACTAAGGAGCACATACATGACAAGCAATGCACAGCAATGGCCACACACAATAGTCACCCAGGTGACTGGATGGTGAATATAATACCCACTCGTGTGGAAAACTCCAGACACTACACCCCTGAGTCACATTGCAGACCATTGTCATGTGGCCTGATGCCAAGGTATACCTATCACCTAGTCTTTCATAGCCGTCTGGCACCATCGACTACAACACACCCATGAAACAGTGTACCCATGCATGTCAGTACTGGCACCCATGTCTGTGTGTGTGTGGTGTATGATGCGTATGACCAGATTCACAATCACTACAACCCCCATTGGCATACTGAAGCATGCTGTCTGATGTCAGACATCTCCACATACCCTTTGCACATATAACATCCGTATGACGCCTGTGGTGCATGTGATACCTGCACAGTACTGTGTTGTGGCAATCCCACTAGTGATGAGTTGTATTCCTGGCCCTGCCAAGTGTGTCAATGTGTGTGAGTCCCTGTGAGAGTGTGGCTGTGTTGACGCTGACACCTGTTCATGCAGACAGGCATGTATACTACACCTGCCATATAGCTACCATATCCCTGTTGCAGATGTCACTCACCATCACATATATGTTCTGAGGGCTCCCCAACATGTAACCTATGTGGTGCATCCCCTAATTGCATGGACATGTGATAGCACTACATAGTCATCAGGGGTTTGATACCCCGTACTGGTAGGTGTGTGACACAAACATGCTTATGTTTTACTTTCCCACCCCTCCCTGGCTTTTCTGTGCCTCTGTCTGCCTCTCTCACTCCCTCTATGGTGGATGCAGAAACCTTCTCCTGCATTGCTTAGGCAGCAGCATGTGTATTTTAAGTGATGCTCAGGATCAGCTGATGGCCTCTGCACAAATTGCAGCCCTCCTCTAGCTGATTGCATGTGGAACAGCTGTGGTAACATTCCCATAGCCAATTGCATGGAAACACACACCAGTATCTAGGAACATCATGTTGGTGTTGGGCCTTTCATTCACTGTGAGCAGGAACTCGATCTATTTTTTTGGCAAACAGCATATCTGATGGATCAGGGATTTACCTCTAACAACATACACTGTGGAAACAGGCCAATACACAGGAGGGGGATGTGCCTGACCTGACTACAGACTGTAAGTGCTGCTATACTGCATTTGGAGTAATGTTGGTTTAACAGGGTGTGTTTGGATGTGGCTGTCCTACATGTTTTCATACCTGCCATGTCAGTGCTATGTTTATGAGAGAACACCCATCTGCAGGGTCATCTGCAGACTGGCCAGTGTGTGGTGCCTTTTATTTCAGGTGTTACCCACAGAGCACCTATCCGTGAACTGCAGAAGGTAATGTGAGGATTGCAGTCTGTAGATGGTGACAGCCATGAGCGTTACTGACTTCATATCCCTCATAGGACATGTGTTGCAACAAACCCAGTTACAACAGTAAATCAACATGTCAATATTGGCACTGTGTTTGTGCCTCCAGCCACAACCCTGTCAACTTTGTACATATGCCATGCAGTAAGGGGTGCATATGTGCTGTACACCATAATTAGTGACAACATACCTGATAACAAGCCAGTGAGATATCAGACTGCTACACATGTTATGTATAGTAGGGGTTATATTTGATGACATAACCTGGAAATTCTGTGGTTGTGTGTACAGTACTGAGGTCTATGTACTTATGGTGATTGTCGGCAGTGTGTGTATTGTTAATATGTACCTTGGCCTGTGTACAGACTGTGGTAGATGTCATTGTTCTTGCTCCTGATCTATCTGATGTTACATGCTGCTCCACTGTATGTTACCCTATCAGCTGACATGTTTTTAGGGCCATATATGCACGTCCCATACCACAGACAGGTATCGGAGCACACTGTGTAGCAGCCCAGTATTTGTAGGGTTAGTGTGTGAGTGGCACATATGAGGTTGGTGTTGAACAGATAATCCATATACTGTATTAATACGGTAGCATACCATATGTGGCTGTGGCTGTGTTCACATTGGTTGTGGTTATGCACTTTCACACAGGTGTATGCTACTCTGTGCTGTGGCATGCCTGTAGACCCTGTTATATATGCAGGTACATGTGCATTCCCCCATAGGAAATGTAGGCCAGTGTTGTGCCGGTCTGCCTGTAGCCTGCACAGTGCTTTGTTACATGCCTAGTAGCTTAATGTACTTACCCAGTGAGATGTAATGTCCAGATACTTGCCAGACATACTACCACCAGGCCACCATAACAGTCATGTATGTCAGACAGAGCAGTGGGATGCTGTACAGATGTATGTCAATATCTAGTGGGTAGTATGCGGCCATGGCACCTCTGTAGTGGTTAGTATGTGGCAGGACAGGCAGGGATGTGTGAATGCATAACCTATGGGGGCACATGTATACCAGTAGTTACATGTTATACCCATCTACATGTCAATTAACATTCACATTGTCAGGATTGGTCCACATGTCTTGCACTAAGGGGTTATGTGTATACCTCTGGACTGTCCAGATTGTGTCAGACTGCCCACATATATTTGCCATTATCCCTGCTGTAGTCCACAGGAGCATTATGTGCTATCAGTGGTACTGTACAATGATGTCCTTCGGATATCTGTCAGTAGCCAATGGCACACATGTTAAAAGCAGATGTGACCTCCAACACACACCATGTCTGTGAAGACACTCCCTATTACAGTAGCAATAGTCAACAAATATACCTGCTATACGTACCTGACATCCCCTTGCTCTACAAAGTTGGGACTATAGAGTCTGAGGTAGGGCTACACTCCATGTTCAGGACATATGGTGAGGATATATGTACATATGATTATCCAGATATCTATATAGGCATACACATATACATATTGACATACATAGATGGATATGTATATGTACATAGCTATACAAATAAAGACCCAGATATATACGTATACTGAGCAATATATGTCTACACATATACAGATAGAGATACATATGAACATAAACATATGGATATTTACATATATATTGACAGTAGTAGGTATATCAGAATAGATATGTATGCACATATAGTTGTTGATATCTACATATATACCAACAAAACTAGGCATATCGATACACATAGGATGTGCATACATATATAGCTATATATACATATATCTATATATACATATACGTATATCTATATATACATATACGTATATCTATATATACATATATCTATATATACATATATGTATATGGGAGTGCTACAGAATCCTGAAAGCCCAAAGTCCTAAAGACCATCGGGGTGAGCTGCCTTAAGGTATATGGATATACATTACCATACAATCCACCTTGGTTAAATGCAGGCCTACTGCCACCTACCATACAGACTGTTCTGTTTGTCAGTGTGATTGTGATGGTGTCAGTTGTGCCTTGTTATGCAACAGTTACATCCATTGTGTCAACTGAGGTCTTTACCCCCTAGGGATTGTCTACAGGATGTAGATAGTGGCTGCTGAACTATACATCTGCATTACTTACTGTTGATTATTTGGTATCCTGTGGCCCAGTCTGTCTTTACTATTGTACTACTTGATGGCCTTGGCCTGGACAGCAACATTTGTTAACTTTTCCAGACTACTGTATTGATATAACTGTTTCACAGTTGCATTACTCAGTTTATGTGGATGTGTGTGCCTAAACAGCTATACCACATGGCATATACAACTGTAATAGTACAGAAAAAAAGCTTTCCCATTTATGCAAACCTGTGTGTGGTGTTATATCCTTTGATTTCTCTGTGGGTATAAATTGCAGGCAATGACTGTCATTTGTATGGGTGGCTCATACAGTCTCCAGTTGGTAAGGTGGTAACTGCAGGAACAGTGGCTGTTCCATACTGTGTGCACCTACTACATATAGGTTCATAGGTTCATACTAGGCTATCTGCCCTAGGGCATTTATAAGCCTAGCCAGAGTGTGTTTGGCTTTCGCCACCCATTTTAAATTAATTTTGCTATGCCTTTTTTTGAGGTTAGTATACTGTGCCTCTGTCTAACAGTGACACAGAAGTGATAGCCGGGGTAAACCTATGATCTCCCATCCACTCATCAAGATTCCTCTTGAAGAGAGTCAATGTGGGACTTTGCCTAACCTGGACTGGGATTTTATTCCAGAGTGAAGGGAGCCTCTGGGTTATGAATCTGTCCCTCCAGCATGTCCTATTTATTTCAGTGCTGAGGTTCAAGTCTCTCGAGCGGTAGCTCAATGGGATTTGGATTTTCTGAGGTGCAGCATGTCCATTAATTCTGGGTTGGACATGGCTTTATACGTCAGGCACAGATCACCTCTGAGCAGGCGGTATGCCACTGAGTAGAGCTGGAATTTCTTTAACCGGCAGCATATGGCATCTGTTTGAGCCCTTTGATCCTCTTGGTGAGGTACTTTTGGGGTCTTTCCAGTTGCTGCAGGTGTCTGGTAAGGTACATCCCAAAAGGGGCATTGTACTCAATTATGGGCCTGATGAGGGATGAGTAAAGAGGCACAATGACCTCCCCTGATCTAGATGTGAATCCCTTCATGATTAGGTGGGCTATATAAAATGTTTTTCTAACCACTTTGGCCACGTGGTTGTCAAATGAGAGATTGCTATCAACTTGGGTCCCCAGGTCCCTAATGACTTCTTCTGTACTTAATGGATTACCACCTATGCGGTAATTTGTGGGCACTTTGTTTTTGCCAAAGGGATGACTATACACTTTTGGCGTTTAGCTTGAGGCCATGGCTCTGGCACCAGTTGTCTGTTTCTATGAGGCCCTTTTGGAGGATGCTTGTGTCAGCTGGAGAGTTGATTATGGCACCCAGTTTGCAGTCATCTGCGAACTTGGTCAGCCACAGTCCTTCCGTGTTGGCCTGTACCGCCGAGAAATATATACCGAACAAGAGAGGTCCCAGGACTGAGCCTTGTGGGACGCCACTTGTAACAGGTTTGGAGTCTGACATGGCTCCAGCAATTCTAACCATGTGGGTTCTGTCCTTGAGCCAGTTTGCAACCCATCTAGTAACATAGGGGTTTATATTTAAGCTGGTGAGCTTATCTATAATGCCCGAGTGGGGTATTGTATCAAAGGCTTTTGCGAGGTCCAGGTAGGCTGTGTGGACCACCTTCCCTCGTCAATGGCCTTGGTGACTGTTTCAAAGAAATCAACCAGGTTTAAGAGGCAGGATCTGCCCTTAACAAAGCCAAACTGGGTAGGATCCAGTGTCTGTAGGTCCCTGATATCTTTATTTATGAGGTCCATGATGATCCTTTCCATAGCTTTGCAGACCAAGCTAGTCAGGCTTATGGGGCGATAGTTTCCAGGATCCGTTGAGGCACCACCTTTGTGGAGAGGGACCACTGTTGCTGTACGCCACTCTTTGGGTACATATCCTGTAGTAAGGCTAAGATTGAGCAGTAGTTTTATGTTTGGGTTTAGCTCTTCTTGGAGTTCATGTAGGATGCAGCCCGGGACACCATCTGGTCCCATTGATGCTGCGTTTTTTGCTTTGGAGAGGGCGGCTCTTACCTGAGCATCTGAGATGTCAGGGGGGCAGCACTCTGTTGGAATAGATATTTGCCCTTTTGGTGGGGAGAGGGGGGAGAAGTTTGCACTGAACCTGTCAGCTAGGATGTTGGCAATGTCTGTGGGCTCGGTGTATTTTTTGTCATTTTGAACTAATTCTGAGCATATCTGGGAATTCCCACCCAGGTTCAGAACATAACTAAAGAAAGCCTTGTGATTATCCTTAGTGTCCTGTGCAATTTTTCTCTCGAAGCTGGCCTTAGACGATTTTATGAGTGCCCGTAGTTTTTTGCTAATACTGATCAGAGATGCCTTCCCTTTTTGGGATTTTGCTCTATCATGTAGTAGCTTCCTCCTTCTATTGTATAGTTTGTTTATGGCTGGGGTCCACCAGACAGGACGTCTGCCTTTGGAGGATTGGGTCTTGGTTTTATTTGGGATTGCATGATCCATGCATTCCTGAAGGTGTTCATAGAATGCGTTTATAAAGGATTCTGCGGTCTGGGCCGTATTTTCCACAGGCCCGGGGGCTTTGAAGGATTTTCCTCAGTTTTGAGGCATGTGAAATTTGCTTTAGAGAAGTTTTTCACTGTGGTTTTCTAGGCAGGGGGTGGGGTCGGGATGTGAATATCCAGTGAGATTAGTTTATGGTCTGATCTTACCAGTGAGGGATACACTTCTGGTCTGGAGCATAGTGTCCCCATGTTGGTGATGATCAGGTCCAGTATGTTTTCCCCTCTTGTGGGAGTGGTAACAAGTTGTTCCATAGCATTTGAGTTTATAAATTCTAGGAATCTTTGGGCTAGGGTGTTGGAGCTAGAGTAATGCTCCCAGTCTATGTTTGGGTAGTTGAAGTCACCCAATATAATGGTGTTTGGAGAGACCTTAATATTTTCCAGTATTCTCAGGAAGGCCAAGTGGGGTTCCTGTGTTTGGGAGGGTGGTCTGTAGCAGGCTATAAACTGGAAGGCAGTTTTACCCACAGTTAGTTGCACATGGATAGTCTCTGATGCTTCGTGCTGTGCCACCAACCTGGAGGTGTGGGTATCTTTGACGAATATTGACACTCCCCCTCCTTTTGTGGTTCGGTCCAAGTTTTGCGGCCGAAAAGCATGGTATGAGGTATAACCTGGTAGTGCTGGGGTGCTCTCTGGAGCCTTGAACCAGGTTTCTGTTACTGCACAGATATCAATGTTCTCCATGCTAAGGAGAGTTTCGAAAAGTGCATCTTGAGGTTTAGACTTCTGGCGTTGAGTAGCATTACTCTTAGTTTCTTATCCCTTGTGATACCTATGGAGGTGGGTTTGTCTTTTGAGCCTTGCCTAAAAAAGGCACTATGGGGGTAGCAAGAGCCTTTGCCAATATCCGAAATCCCAGGGGTGACAGGTGCAAGCCGTCCCTAGTGAAGCATCGTGGCTTGTCGAGCATGTCATCCCAGGCTGACAGGCATTGGATCCCCTTTGAATGACACCAACATTTAAGCCAATTGTTGAAATTGATCATCTTGTCTTCATATTGTGGCATCATTCTTGGTGAGGGTAAGATGCTACTCAAGGTCAGGGTCATACCGGCCTGGGCTACATGCTCAGAGAGCTCCTCTATGTCTCTTTTCATGTAGTCCAGGAGTGCGTCTCAGGTCATTCACACCAGCATGGACAATGACTGAGTCATATTTGTACTTGCCTTGGAGTGACCTGAGTGCTTGTGTTATGTGGCGGATCCTAGCGCCCGACAGGCAGCTCACCGTGACCTTCTCCTTGTTCAGCCTGGTGAGCGGGACGCCAGTGTGCCTGACGATAGAGTCACCTATTACAAGTGTATCAGGTGTGTTGTTTAGCCTTAAGGGCTGTGACTGTTCGCACACTGGCTTTGTGAGTTATGTGTTGCACGTGTTTTGTTTTGGGGTAGCGGTTGCTTGGGTGTCTGCTTTGGAGGTCTCTGCTGCTTAGGCAGATTTTTATTTAGAGCCTCCGAGTATGTTTTTGTGTGTTTATGTGTTTGGTTTGTTGTCGTGGTAGGTCTATGTGAGACTGGAATTGTAGTGAGTGTGGTTTCCTTCTCCTCCTGACTGGTTACGCCAGTACTGAGTTGAGAGAGCTTAGCCTCCAGTTTGGCTATATGGTTGCATCTCTCACATGTGTTGGAATTTGTTGGGAGGAGGAGAGGGTTGTCTGTGTACATGAGGCAGTTGTAACATTGCCTCAAGATTCCCAGATTCACCTGCTGGACCGGAGAGGAGATTGACAACTGACCTTTGGACATGCTAGAATAGTATTGGGAATTCCTTTATAATTGAAAAAAAGGGCCAATGGGGAACAAGGTTCTCAAGGGGAGTTTGTGAGGGTGTAGTGCTTTTAATTTTTTAGAGCTGACTTATATAATTGCTTTAGTGAGCAAGTGCCAGGTAACTTAAATGCAATGTGTTACAGGTAACTTAAATGCAAAAACGACAAACAGTAACTTTCTTTCAAGTGAAACAAGGAAATAAGTACAGTAAGCAATGCAGATATCACTAGGGATCCACAGAAGTGCTAAAAGGCCGCGTTTTAGGTGGAATTAGCGTTTCAGGGAAATAAACAAACAACAAGCATACAAATAAAGCTAGATTCAGCAGGCCTGGATCTAGTCTATGCTACAGCAAACAAGGTGTACCAATTTCAGTAAGAAACAGTTAGAATATGCAGGCACTATAAGCCTTTAACCAGAAATTCCCTGCTCAGAAGGGCAGAGTCCAGCCTCTCCTCCCACAAGAGTGCAGACCGCAATCCTTCTTAACGTAAAATAACTGGCCTGAAGCCCAAGTGCTTAAACCAGAACTAATACACTTTTAGAATAACAGACACTGAGCTCTCAATCAGCAGTTCCTAACTTAGAAGGATGTAAGCTACCTGTCCTGCCACCACAGTGCAGGCCACAAACCTTCCTAATGTAAAACAACTGGTCTGAAGCCCAAGTGCTTAATCCAAAAGACTTAGAAATGATAGCTACACTTTAATCAAGTTACTACCAGCAGTAATAAATACAACTGAATACTTTAAAGAATGCCTGGATTAGTGCTCAAGTTATACAAACAAAGCTAGATTCAGCAGGTCTGGATCTAGTCTATGCTACAGCAAACGAGGTGTACCAATTTCAGTAAGAAGCAGTTCAAATATGCAGGCACTATAAGCTTTAACCAGAAATTCCCAGCTCAGAAGGACAGAGTCCAGCCTCTCCTCCCACAAGAGTGCAGAACACGTACCCTCTTAATGTAAAATAACTGGCCTCAAGCCCAAGTGCTTAAACCAGAATTAATACACTTTTAGAATAACAGACACTGAGCCCTCAATCAGCAGTTCCCAACTTAGAAGGATGTAAGCTACCTGTTCTGCCACTACAGTGCAGACCACAAACCTTCCTAATGTAAAACTGGTCTGAAGCCCAGGTGCTTAAACTAAAAGGCTTACAATGAGTTACACCAAGCAGTAATAAATACAATTGAGTACTTTTAAGATGACGCAGAAGCAAAATAAAGTAAGAAAAAACACAAATACAGTAAAAGCAGATAATTTTTTTTTTTTTGGAAAGAGAGAAAGGAAAGAGAGAAAGGAGTAGCAGAAACTAAGCTGATTGGCCTTCTCAAATGCTCTCCCTGTACTGGGTAGAATGAGGTAATGACACTAGACTGGGAGGAGGGTCCCAGATCAAATTTACACTAGGGGCGGGCAACTGCAAAGCCACCAACTATAAAAACACTATACCAACAGGGAGGGAAGGTGGGAAACAAACTGCAGAAATGTTACTCCCAGCTGAAAAGCAGCAGTGAGCCTTTAAATGAAAGTTTTAAACAGCTAAAGGAGCCACTAGAAAAAAAGAGTTTAACTGCAACAAGTTATCATAAACAAACAACCCAACATATCTCTGTGTGTGTATGTGTAGTTACATATATATCTATATATGTGTGTGCATGTGTGTGTGTGTGTGTGTGTGTGTGTATGTATATCTCTATCTCCATATATGTGTCTGTGTATATGTATCCTAGGGATGCCCATGTCATGTCAGGTCCTGGTTATGGGATCTGTAACACTTTGTAGTGTATTGCAGGGTGGACATGTTTGGCTGGGGGGGGTGTACCTATTCATACAAGATGTATATTGTTTGCGGCCTCTCAACCCCATTAACGGTGCATGTGGACATATATGTTTTTGTTATTTACCCATTGTTATCTACAGATGTATGCCCGTATATACCTATATAGATATATATATATATATATATATCTGCTTACATAAATATAACTATGTCCATATATACCTACATAGATGTATATATATCTGCTTACATATAAATAACTTGCTGTATATATTTAGACATATAGATGTAGACATATATATCTATAAATGTAGACATTTGTATGTATATATGTATATATATATATATATATATATATATATATATATATATATATATATATATATATTTATATCTATAGCTACATATATAGGATATGTTTTATCTGTTTAGATATTAATATATATATATATATATATACACACACACATACATCTACATGTTGAAATACATTTCTTGTACTGTTGAATGACTTGGCTGGATGGTATGTTTGTGAAAATATCAGGGTTATGTATATATGACATGGCTTAGTGGTAAATCACTTTGTCTGTGGTGTGCAGTGTCCTGGGTTTAAGCGTTGCAGAGACTGTTTATTTTGTTGCTGGGCAGAACAAGGGCCATTGGATACAGAGTGATTAAGGCACCTTTGAGCAGTTGTAAGTGAGTTTGCACGGGTTTGCATGGAGGTAAGCACTGAGCTTCTAAATTGCTTAACCAGTGTAGACATTGCTTACCTCCACACAAACAGGCTGAAACCCGCTTACTACTGCATAAAAGTGCTTACTCCTGCTTACCCCCTACTAATTTCTTTAAAAGAAAAGAAAAAAGGGTTGATAGGAAAGTGGTGAAATATGGGCACAAAGCGGGTAAGACTGTAGGGTAAATAGCTAGGGATATGCAGGAAGGGTCCGGGGAAGGTCCATAGCTGCCCATTTCTACTACAGCAACTGCTGTGCATATACACTGAATTTGGAGGTAGATTTGGACACTCAAACCCCTGAGAGAGGGGTGAGGACAACAATAATAAGCTGTGATGTCAATTAGACCAGATTACATGTGTCCAGTGGACATGTGTGCAAAATGGACAGCTATGTATGGGGCAAGATTTTTGGGGGGAACAGATTGCCCTTTTTTTTCAGGTGAGAGTGGGATGTTGGGGTGGGGTAATTGGTGTATTTTGGGAGATAGGTTGGGTAGGTTAACAGACAAGACAAATGAGATGCATACATGGGTGGTATATGGGGTAAACACCTTGATGGGGAGGGGTGTTGGGAAATCGGAAGCCCATGAGCCCCCTAGTGGAAGCAGTGGCACTGAGGTCCCCACCCATGGGCAGTCACCACTGCAACTTCACAGCCCCGATGGTGGCTGTGCTGGGGGATGAGTCGCAGAGCCAGACTGATGCTCTAGTTGCAACACATGACCCTCGAGCTGGCATAGATGATCACCAAGCTGCTGGTTGAGCTCTCTAAGCACCATGACCCCAACCTGAAAACGTTTGACAGGTTCCTGTCCGCGTCCTATCCCGGGGGGGTGAGCCCCATCCCCTGAAGCAGTTCCACCCGAAAGAGGTACAGGACCAATGGACAGGGAGGTCCCGGGATGGGCCTCAGACATGCTGGTGCCCGGTGCCATGGCCAGCTGAGGTGGGACAAGTAGGTCCGTTGGGACCGGCCTTCCCAAACATGCTATAGTGTTTAGATTTCATCATCATATGTGGGTTAGTAATAGTCAACACATTCCACGGTTAGGTATAACAGCATGCATAGATATTCCGATTAACCCAGACACCAGATACGGAACAATTGCATAGCAAACAGAATGCATGTATATATGGGACCACAGTGGTAATAAGAACAGCATGCAAGTACATTGATGGCACCATGCCACCAGTGTTGGAATATTTCATTATAGAACATGCATGGGAGCAATTAATATATTTATCAAACAATTGGACATTATCAGAACATAGGTGTCATTAAATACCAGTTGGGGGTGGGTATGTTGATTATTGCTGGAGATATGGTGGGGGGGGAGATGTCAGTTAACAACTATTAGTCCACATTACTCTCCTAGTCAGTGCTGTTAACTGTACCTTACAAGTCTTACTACACTACCCTATAGACTTAGTTTGGGCAGTGATATGGGTGTCATCATTGTTATACATGAACTGGTTTTACCTGCAGTATACACCTCTTACCCAGTATACCTGTGGAAAGAATGTTTGTTAACATTAACTGTTTCTACACATACTCCCAGATTCTGGGTTGATGTTGTGCACATAGCTATCCAACTCTTTCTGCACAGACTCTGGGCATGTGTTGACCACATGCAGGTGTGCTGGGACATATCTAGAATATTGCCCTCTTCAAACTTTAGTGACCTGACACACACACATATACATGCTTTCCTACACAGTTATATTATGTAGCACAGTGTGGGTGACAGTGATCAGTGATACTCTATTATTCAGAGAAACTGCAGCACTCACAATTCCCTACAATACCAGAGAGAACAGTACCAGTACAGGTTATTATGGTATTTATTTCTCAGCACAGTGTTCGTATCCAACATACCTGTGGGAGCAATGTTTGTTAGCACTACCTGACTGTTGCCACACAAACGTCCAGATTGCACATTAGTATTATGCACATACATCTCACTCTGATACTGTATACACTCTGGTCACAGCTTGACAACATGGGAGTGTAGATAGGACATACTTGGCTTATTACTCTCTTAACAGTTTGGGGGGTTGCTTCAGTGACAGGTTTGTTCTCATAGATGTTTGACAATCACTTGTATTCCCTGTTTGCTGGCTAAGCATCTGGGATCATCCCACAGACTTACCAGGGGGGCAGGCAGCAGATATGGGCCCATATACTGGACATTCTGGCCTTATCTGTACAGTTGTGGAGTATGATACTGTATGCAGCCCACTTCCACTCCCAGGATTCAGACCATGGCTGTGTCTGCTACAACTTAAATACCCTGTCTATCACAGTTGTGTCTGCTATATAAATATTGCTGTATATCTCCTATCTGCTTTCTGTCTTATTAATCCCCTGTGCTTTTGCATTCTGACCTTGTATTACAACACTCTTATACAGATTTCCCAGACAGTTATATGTTGTATGACAGTGTGGGTGACAGTAATGTGTAATACTTCATTATTCGGAGCAACTGCATCAATCGCACTGCCATACAATACCAATGTAAACAGTACCAGTACTGGGTATTATTATTGTATTTCTGGGCACAGTGTTGGTATCTGACAGACCTCTGGGAGAAATGTTTATTAACACTATCTGAATGTCCCCACACACAGCACCAGATTCCACATTACTATTATGCACATACATCTCACTCTGTTACTGTACACACTCTGACCACAGCTTCACAAGTTGCGGTGTATATGAGACATACATGAATTCTTAGTCTCATAAGGTATTGGGGAGTTGCTAGTGTGCCAGCTTTGTTCTCACCGATGTATGTCAATCAGTTGTATTTCCTGTTTGATGCCTATACGTCTGGGATCATCCGACTGATTCCCCAGTGGGACAGGTTGATAGGCAACAGATATAGGCCACTTTACTGGACATTCTGGACATATCTGTACAGTTCTGGGGTATGATTCTGTATGCAGAGTACTACCACTGGCAGGATTCGAACCATGGCTGTGTGTGCTAAAAAACAACAGTTCACATCTCAGTTGCTTGTGCTATTTGGGTTTTGTTGTCTGCATTTTCCCTGTTTATTATCTATGCATCTCTCAGTTGTACTAAATGGCCTCTGGGGATTACAACTGTCATATACAGGCATTCCTACAGATTCAATTTATGGTGCATGGTGTGGATAACAATGCTTAATACAACAGTACTATTACATAATTGTGAATCTACATTACCATATTTTACCAGAGTAGACACATGCAGTCCAGCAGTTAGACCTTTATTGTCAGGCTATTACACTTTTATTGACAAACAAAGGATATGAGACTATACCTGACATATTCTCTAGCGTATGCAGTATTTGCCTTGAACAATACAGGTTTTATACAGGCAATTAATTTACTATTACTTTTAGTTTTATTTCCTATGACAGTAAATGCATGAGTATTACTGACCTGTCTCATGTCACAACCTCGCCAGGCGACTGAAAGTGGGCCTCCTGGTTCGCGACCCACTCAATTGCAGCTGTGGGGGACATGAGGAAATTTAGCCATACCAATCCTTAATATACCTGAGCTGGCAATTATTACACACATAGTAGGGTGATACTTACACACAACTGGAACATCCCCTGCCACTCTAGCCTCTTGGATCCACTCCTCCAAGAGGTCCCCCTTACACTACTTCAGGTCAGCATAGTGATGCCTGACCTGCTCACCAGTTTGGGGTATGCCAGTGGTACTGGTGAGGTCACGGGCGAGATGGTCCCAGGCCTCCGCCTTATATTGTGAGCCCTTATATGGCCCTGCAGCAGTCTCTGATCATGGTCTTTGACAAAGAGTCCTGCCATGACTTTGGACTCCTGGATGCACCAGCGCTGCGTCCAAAAGTGCACACCTTCTCAACTTACTGCCATTGTGCCTGCAAGGAGAAGCTACTACCAGTTATGAGATTTATTCCTGCCTCTTGGGCTTAAGTAGGGCTGATTTCCCACACTTTCCCATGATTGGCCGGTTTTGAAAAGGCTAGGCTATTGGCAAACCTGCTTACCTAGGGATGGCATGGTTTAAAAGGGTATAACACTGGACACTTTGAGTTAGCTGGCCTACACATTTCTTACACCTCCTAAGCTGGCCTGTGCAATGCTTAGCATTGCTTACATTAGACGTTGTATTATAATTCCTTTTTGGCATTGAGTTATTATTCATTACACCTTATATGTATGCCTGGTATCCATGATTCATGTGTATGTACACTGTATGGGGTCCTTGTGTTTTATTGGGGACTTTAACACTCTGTTACAATTAAACCTGACTTCTGCCCTTACTGCTGTACGTATTTATGTTATGTAGTTGGTTAAGGCACATATGTCTGTATACTGATCCTGTCACAGATTCAGTTTGGTTTTACTATGGTGAAGACTTGTTTGCTGATACCTCATTTTTCTGTACTTCTGTGTTGGCTTGGTGGTTTGCTGATACCTCATTTTTCTGTACTTCTGTGTTGGCTTGGCGATTAACTACTGTGACTATGGTGTATAGGGTTCTGGGTTCGAGACCTGCATGGCTGTTTATTTTGTTTCTGGGTAGAACAAGGGCCATTGAATACAGAGTGATTAAGGCACTTTTGAGAAGTTGTAAGCAGGTTTGTGCGGGTTTGCACAAGGGTAAGCAGTGCTAACATCCGGTTACATATGCTTACAGAGAGTTAGCTTGGAAATTGCTTAACCTGTGTGCGCATTGCTTACCCCAGCGCAAACAGGGTTAAACTCACTTACTAGTGCTTAAATATGCTTACTACTGCATATTGGTGCTTAAACCTGCTTACTAGTGCTTTATTCATTATGACACTGACACCTCACATGTGCATTTCCTGCAGTACTCCAGTTCATAAATATATGTTATTTAGTGGGCTATGCAACATAAATATTAGTCATAACATGCTTTACCATGGAAAATGGAATGTGCTGTAGTGGGACTAGAATCAGGAATGCCTGCTCGTAAGGTGAATGCTGTGCCCACTACACTATTGCTATGCTGCTTCATTTGCATATATCTTCCTTGTTATCCTCTTCAGCCATTTAAGCTGCATTAGCTGTAGCTAAGTGATGGGCACACCCGTGCACCTACGGTTAGCTTTAATCGGATTTTAAAATAAAAAAAAAGGGTTTGTTCATTTTATTGGTGATTACTTGCTGTTGTACACCAGGGGGAATGTTGATGGGGAAATGCGGACACCTATGAGCGGTCTCACTCATTTCTTACCCCTTCCTGCTGTTCTTCATTGTGGGGCATATATATTCTGAGAGCTCTGCTCTGAGACACGCCCCCTGCACTCTTATACGCTCCATGTAAGATTAAGAGCTCAGCCATCGCACCTCATTGCTATGCTTGGCATGCTGCCGTCCTGCTCCTAAACGGCTGCCTCCATGCAGGTCTAAGCTAGTCCTGCATGGAGGAATAGTATATCCGGGGGATTGCTTGATTTAGTTATTCCTATTCCTGATAGACTTCTCATATGAGATTTTAAAGGCCCTTTTGCCCTCATCCATTTTATTGCTGCACATGCACCTACTAACTAGAAAAATGACAACAATTGTTTCTTATGTGTCTGTCTTTATGAATATTGTTTGTGGGTAATTTAAATTACCATATTTGAAAACCATGAGGAAGGATTAACAAGAGCACCACAATCTTCACTAATGTCATTTTCTGTGGTCAATTTACACTGAACCCTGAACTATTGAAATACTGGCCACAAGAATAGACTATTTTGTGTACTTCTCTGTGTTCATTTTGAAAAATTTGAAAAGTAAAAGTTTTAATATTTAAACTACAATATGTTGCCAGGGGAACAAAATAAATGTATCCCTCTTTCTGGATAAAAAATTTAAGAAAAAGACTTGCCTAATAGATGCCTACAGTGCACCTATGATATATACATAGAAGACCTTCTTTACTTTATAGAGTAATATAGAGACAAAATGTATGAACAATACTAAACCTTGAAGCGTGAATGGTCCCTTCCAACCTTATCTGATTGTGATACTATTCTAATCAAACATATAGTTCTAGTTGAGTTATTGTCCTAGTTGAATTATACAGTGTGTTAAGGAAGGTTTCTGTTGACTCCTCTCCTGGGCTTTTCTTACTATACATCAATGCATCATTTCAGAAAAACATTTTTTACAAGTGCTTAATGAATGGTTAGAGTTTGGTATTAATGATACTACTATTTGTGAAGGTATTTTGAAATTTATTTATGAAAAATGAGGTAGAACATTATTAACTAATTGGATGCCAATAATACTTATTCATACCAGTTATAAAACATCTGTAAAATACTTCACAAATAGCCAAATTTACTGTGAAATTGTTTCATCCAGGGTTTTTGGAATAAATGTAGAGACTATTAAAGATGGCTTCATATTGTTATGAGAAATAATTTTGGGTATTTAGCACAATAATGGACTTTTATTATCCTTTGATGTGTCAAAAGCTTATAACACAAAAGCATATTGCAGGTTATAAGGCATTTTAAATAGTTATAACATCCATAGCTCCATTTTATCTGTCCTGCAAAGTATCTATAAGATCTCCTGGGTTAGATCGCAAGCTAATAGATATTTGGACAAAAAAATCCAGTCTGTAGGGGTATGAAGCAAAGGTACCCCCTCAGTGGCCTTTTATTTCATTTAATTATGAATACTCTTCTTTTTGACTGTTCTGGCCAAGGTTTAAACTTTTTGCAGTGACTATAATATCTGAGGTAACCCTAATATCATTTATTTCTTATAATGATGATTTTAACATTATTGCTAATAAAGAAGGAGATTTGTTGTCAGTATTTCAAACTTTAGATATTAACCTGAATAGTGTAGGATTGTTCTTTAATGCTGTAAAATGTAAAGAGTTTGGGACATCTACAATGTCTTCTAACATCTCCTTTCACACAGATAGATATTAGGTATATTATGTGGGATAAGTAATTAAATATGGATAACAATATTGTTAATAGCTGGAAAGCATTTTCCTTGTCCTGACAGAAGAAAGTGTACTTGTTACATTTTATTTTTCTTGGTAAGTATGTCTATATGGATAATGTATATTTTATATATATATATATATATATATATATACATACATATTTTGTGGAGATGTAGGCTGAGTCCCTTTAAAATTAGTATATGCGTATAGTGTGTTGCAAACCAGCTGATGATGGATTAGGTATGTATAGGCTGTTGTGTTTCTTGCTTCTTTGCATTTCTATTGGATATTACAGAAAGTCTTATTTAAAGATACTGCTATAACATGTAGGATATTATGGGTGCAGTATATTAATTTTTGGGATTCTGCCTTACAAAAAAAACAAAAACATAAAATTGAGGTGAACTATATTGCTAAACAACATAATTCAAAATGAGAAGTTTTCTTTCTTTGGGGTGTGAGTTCATAATAGATAGTTAATCTTATATAAGACCATGGACTGCTCACATTACCATTTTGTTTACAATTGAACATCAGCTTAGATTTGCTAGAATGTATGCAATACATAACTTTCTATGGAAATTGATGCTGGGTAAACTAGCAGTTAAAGGCTTAATGAAATTTAAAATGAAAGAACAAAGACTTTGTCATTTATGTCATTATGAGGAAACCATGAAATATGCCCTTATTTCTTGTAAAAGGATACAATGATTTTGGAATACTGTTATATCTACCTTTTCATTAACTAACCTCCATGCTGTCGCCTTAGAAATATTAATGTGTGGTACATATAGTATCTTGTGTATGCAAGAAAAAGTGTATACAAGAAATTGAAAAAAATGGTTAAGGGAAAAAGAGCTGTAGAACACAGCTTAAATTCATTTATCTGTTATTTGAAGTCCTTTTTAAAAGATGATTGCACTTTTTAAATGTTTCTCTAACTGTTCATCTTCTTGTATAAATACAAATAAAGTACTCCTACTGTTTACCGTAGGTGCCATGGGATTTTTTATATCAACCAGTGCTACCTCCAACAAAAATAAGTTTCAACCCATGTTTAGGCCTATAGTAGCAGCTTGGTTTAGTAAGACAGAACCAATATCTGTGTGGTTAGATTACATGTTAAACCCAGTTGTACAGGCTTCTAAGTCCTATGTTTGAGACATTTGGCACTTATTAGAAATATTGAATGGTTTGGATAATGCTGAACCCCCCTTTTTCATTTGCTTCTTTGGATGTAGCATCACTTTATACTTGTATTGATCAAGATATAGGGGTTGAATATTTACATGAATATTTAACACTTTTTGCTGATTTTGATTCTTCATTGATTAATACCATCTGTATGTTGATGGATTTTATGCTTGGAAACAATTTTTTTAAGTTTGAGGGTACATTGTATCAGCAAATTTCTGGAGTAGCAATAGGGGCAAGGATAGCCCCAGTGTTTACTAATTTTGTATTAGAAATGTGGGAACATAAGTATTTAAGCACAGTTGTTTTGAAAATATGTTATTATATCAACGTTACATTGATGATTTGTTTTTACTATGGAAAGGTAGCTATGAAGAATTTTAAGGTTTTGTTACTGATTTGAACATGCTCACTAACTTTCTGATGTTTTCTATAGGTGGGTTTGGTAAAAAGTTAGATTTTGTAGACATCACATTAGAGTTCAATGAGACTTCTAGGACTTTAATGAGTAAAATATTCAGGAAGCCCAGTTTTGTAAATCAATACTTACACAAGGATAGTTTACATCCTACCCATACCAAAAAGGGAATGGTAAAAGGACAAATCATCCATTTAAGTTGTTTAACCACAAATCAGGATTTTTTTAAGTGAAATGATTGAACGTAGGACTTTACGGAGAAAAGTTATGATGAGACATGGTTGATGAAGACTGAGAGAGAATTGATGGAATTGAGGCACACTAGAGCAAATCCCATTTTATGTATGAACAAGCAGTAACTGCATGATAGATATATTTCTTCAACTGAGGATGTGGGGTTTAAAAGTAGACATGTTGGCTATTCCCTTGCCCATTTCTAATGAAATGTGGCTGATTGGAGATATTATTAAAAATAATTGGAACATTTTATCTGGAAATTTAGATTTGATTCGAATAATTGGGGAAAATGATCACATTCAAGAAAATATATAACATCAAAAATATTTTTGAAAGAAATATTTGAATGGGTAACGTCATTTCCACTACATCAGGTACTTTTAGTTGTGGGCATTGTAAACAATGCAGATATATTAGTAAGTCATCTTCAGTACACTTTAAACACATGAAATACACTGCATGGGCTAAAGGTAGATATACATGCCAGAGGACATGTGTGGATTATGTCGCTAATTTTGATTCATGTAGTAGTTTTTACATTGGGAAAACTATAAGGACATTAAATAAAAGAATTTGTGAACACATACTGGCTGTTAAGAAAAAGAGTATGAATAATACTTTGGCCAAGAATGCATCAACATGTGTGGATTTCAAAAAATTTTCATTTCATGTTTTAGACAAAGTGGATGATAGTTTTTTTTATCTGGTGATTTCAAGACACTGATTGAATGTCGTGAAAGTGCTTGGCAGATAAGGCTTAATGCAAATTATGCACCAGGCTTAAACAGAACTATTAATATAAAATGTTTTTTTTTTTACAAATTCAAAGTATTTATTATGTATAAATCCATTTGATATAGTTTTATTATGTATGATATTAGTTCAATACTTTTTTTATAAATGTCTATATTGTATTTATTAATATAACATTATCATTATGTTTAGGTTGGTTATTGGGATCATGTTATTGTTTTAAAATTGTATTTAAATAGTGGGAAGGGGAGTGTCTGTATTTCTGAAGAAGTTCTAATTAAACAGAATGAAAGCGCTTAAACAGTGGTGGTTTCTTTCCTTGTCTGGATTTCATCAGTGTCCTTTATTTACCATTTTACTACTAATCTCTCATCTTTTTCATTTATCCACTTTAACACTTTACACAAATTTAATGAAGTGGCTTACACTGCTGGGTTAATTAACCCTAAGGCTTCTTCTTTATTTACATGCAAGACTTCTCTTTTTTCTTGGTTTAATCTAGAACCTCATATAAATGAAAAATTATATGTAATAATTTCTTTTCAAATGCTGTTGGCAGCATAATTACACTTGCTAATTATACTAGTTTCCCTATCACTACTGAATTTATTAAATAAGCCTTTTTCTCTGAATGATAATTTATATGTTCTCCAGAAAAGCCATGTTTGCTTTATTACTTCTATTGTTTTTTCCCATTGAATTTTACTTGCATCTTTATTCCCAAATTGTATACCTAACATCTCAATTTTATTCATTGTAAAATATATACCCCATTCTTTACTATATCACCTAAACCTTTGTGTTTCTCTTTATTTAAAGCCATCCTTATCATCCCTAGACACTCATTTTTGTACATTATTACTTCTTTTAACCAATTTATTTTTGCAATTATTATAATGTCACCTGCATATGTTAACAAAACTGGAATTCTTAACCCTTCAGGTGTTATATACCTGCCTCCCTCATTTTGTAATTTATTTTACATATTATCACATTCATAACTAATGCAAAGAGTATACAACTCATTGGACATCCCTGTCTTACACCACTCTTCATATGTACCGCTAGGCTTAACCAGCCATTTACAAGTATTTTACTTTATTATTGCTATACGCTGACATGCATAGTTTTCTAACTTTCTCACTTATATTATATTCCTTCATTATTACCCATAAGATTTCATGTCTAGTTGTGAGAAATGGCTTATTAAGATCTCATACCATGATTTTTGCTTTTTCTTTTCTGTTCATAGTATCATCCACAATTTATCTGTCATTAATAATTCTTGACAATCCTTCCCCTTTAGGCTATATACTCTATCTTCCATAATACTTTGCATTTTATTTTCAAATCTCTTTTGTATTATTTTAATAAAGATCTTATAATCATTATTATTCAATACTATTGATCGCCAGTTTTTTAATTCTCTTATATCTTCCTTCTTCCAAATGAATTTAAATATTCCACTACACAATTCCTTATACATAAAATCTTCATTTAACCATTCATTAAAATTATTAAAAAAAATATTCTTTTTTTGATAATCCCTTAAATTTGTATTGCATTTCATACACTTTTCCATCTAGGCCTGCAACTGAATATATATTTACCTGTCCTAATACTTTATCTAACTAGCTCATATAAAGAAATCTCCTTTTCCAATTCTTTATTTTCTTTTTATGTTGTGTTTTTATTTCCATGTTTTTTACTGCCTTCTTTTTTCTTTAAATGTTTCTTGCACATATTGTACTATGCTATTCATAATATTTTCCTGAGTTTTGTCAATTCTTTCTTTACATTTTTGATTTCTCTCATTACACTACCATCTTCCTTTACTAATCTGTTTAAGTAGCTCAATACATCTTGTCTTTTAACTTGCAAAATAATTTTTATATAACAATTATTATATTTTTCTTGATTTCTTTCATGTAATTATTTTTCTTTGTAAAAGTACTTTCTATCATTATGTTTTAAATCTTCCAATGCATCATTATATGTTCTTTTATATTTTTCTTTATCAATGTTTCTCACATCATTTTGCCACTATAACAAAATTTTTTGCATTTTCCTTAAATATCATCCACCATTCAGACCAATTTTTTTAATAAAATATCCTCATAGTACTAGGATCTTTTCATAACTGTATTACTAATCTCTTTCCTTCTTCATTCCATGTTTTTTCATTTATCTTTTTTATTACTTTGCCTATTTTTATATATCCCTTGTTTTCTTTTATCATTAGCCATTCTGTAAGATGATCAAAAATACTGTTTCAACTATCTCCCCTTCTCCTACAAGTAAATATTCTGATACTATAAAATAGTCTTTGTTAGTGCTATACATACCTCTTTTGGTAATCCATGAATTTTTGTCCCAAAGTTTTACCTTACTACATTTTATAACTTCTAACATTTTCTTATATCACTTCTTTTCTTTTTACACTTGCCTCTTAAATCATAGATAAAGTCTGCTGTCATTATAATATTCAGATTTATCATTACATAGTCTAAAATCTGATAAAATAAGCTATCCATTTTTTACAGTTAGTATAACTATATAATGTTATAATTCTATATTATTGTTCTTTCCACTTTAAATCTACAATGGTCACTCTTGCCATTTTTGCTAAAGTTACGTCTAATATCTGTACTGCATTTCTACAGAATATGGCTATTCCAGAACATCTCTCATTTCCCAAATTCCAAATTATTTTCCTCCCCATAGTATCTCTATTTTTGTAATCTTTCTTCATTTAAAAATATTGTCTTCTAATAATTACATCTACATCACATGTATTAAACCACTACAAAATTATTCTTTTTCTTACCATATTCATAACACTATTCACATTTACAGAAAGAACTCTAAAGTGTTCATTTCCCCTTGTCCTTAAATTCATGGTTTCATAACTTCATAGCTTATTACTAGGCTATCTTTCTTAATAGGCCATTGTAAGCCTAATCAATTTCCTTCCCAAAGGTAAGAATCAAACACTGTACTTTGCATTTGTGAGTTAAACATCTTAACCATTATACCAAGCAACAAACTTTAGCCGCATATATTGTTTTTCATCCATTGCCTTTCTTTTTTTACTCATCCCTTTAAATTTTCTTTTTCTGTCTTTTACCTTTTTATCAATACAATTCTTTTTCTTTCCTTTTACTACCACCCAGTTTATGTCTTCTTTGTTGCTTATTTCAGAACCTTTTATATCCCTTTTATTATTTTTTCTCATCTACTTTTTATTTTATTTCTACTATTCCTAAAACTTCCTCTCTTTGTTCTTTTTCTTCTCTTTCTTTTTCTTTTTCCTTACTGTTTCGTATTCCATCCATAAAAATCAAATTTTGTTACATTTATAACATTTCATTTCACATTTTTTGCATCATGTCCCATTCCCTCACAGATATAACATTTTCTTTTGTCATAATTACATATCAAATGTCCTACTTTTCCACAAAAAAACCATGCCCTGGGATTTAATAAACTGTATGTGGGCACAGTGTAGATCCTACATGGAATGTATCCATGTACACAGCCACGGTTTACCTCACAGTAGCGTACCATGCATACTAATGATGGTGCACTGCTGAGGAACAGTTGAGTAACCTGGATATTGAATCAGTGTACGGAGAGGTGTAGCAGTTACCCATGGCTGCAGATGAGAGTGAGGCTCCCTGTAATGTTCCCTGCCACAGATGCAATGTTGTAAAGTGTGTCAAATGTATAATATGTCATTTTATCATGTTATTTTTTTTTAATTTTCTTTTTTTTTTTAACTTCATGTTTGTGCTGTGCAGAGTGCAGCAATGCCAAACTGTGCTCACATATACAGCTGACACCTGACAGACATCTAAAAATGGAAACCAGATGTAATTAATTATCATAATTAATTTTTTTTTAATTTTCATTTCTGCAGTTTGGCGCAGAGTGCAGCTTATACATGCATAGCCGACACCTGTCAGACATCTAAAAATAAAAACCAGATGCAATTAATTATTTATTTATAGCTGAGTTTAAGCATGTTTGCACTTCACTGCATAGTGCTCAGCAACACTAACAGGTAGCCTAGTAGTATATGTGAAGGTACACTAGCTTTTATAGCATCCAACTAACTACATGGATAGAGTGGCTGTCTTATGTGTAGTAGGTCCTGAGTTTTAGTCCATAACAGGTAGAATATTTATGTAAATGAATGTAATATTTTTGTTTAATTTTATTAAACTATTGTGAATTTTGGCACTGCTGAACTTTGCTAAGCATGGCTTATTCATGCTAACCAGTGCATAAACATGCTAATGGCTATCAATGTTTGTGCGGTGTTAAACCTCAATAAAATCATGATTCTGTGAGTTATTGCTCTGCTTGGCTGCACTTAGCTGGTTTGCATGCTGCTAAGTGATGCAGTGCTTTTTTGAATGTTGCTGAATGACATGTAGGAGTGGGAAAAGAGTCTATATTAAGCCCAATAGGTGGGAATTCTGAAACTGTCATTGGAGTTCAATCAGCTGTTGGTATGGCTGGCAGTGCTGTCAAAGGTGTGCACTTTTTGGCACAGAGGTGGGGTATTCAGGAGTCCAGGGTCGTGGTTGGGCTCCTTGTTAAAAAACATGTACCTCAGCTGATGCAGGGTAGATTCCAGGGCTCAGAATGTATGTCAGAGACTGGGACCGTTTAGCCAGTTAACTCACCAGTGTTACTGGCATCCCCATACAGGTGAACAGTGCCATCACCATTATAATGGCCTGAAAAGGAGAAAGAGGGGAACCTTGGACACCTGGGGTCCAAGAGGCAAGAGCAGAGAATGCCCTACAAATATGTAATTTTTCCTCTGTTTTACTAATATGGAAGCTGAATGTCTGCAAAACTGGTTTGCATAATGGTGTGCTTCTCTCCCAACAGCTGCAGCTGAGAGGGCTCACAATGTCAAGTCCCATGCCAGGCATCTGGTCAGATTGTGCCATGACTGTGGTAAGTACAGATGTAGTATGCTAACTATACTGCAATAAGCAAGAAAGACTAAAGCATTTACTGCAATAAAGTATACACAAGAAAAAATGTAGCGCAATAAATGTGCAGGGTAGACCTGTAGTGCAATAAATGGGCAATTAAAGCTGTAGTGCAATACATGAACAATACCAAATGATGTTCAATAAATGACAAACAATACCAATAACAGTAAGAAAAATGGTCTTCAGCAAGATTGTGTTGTCATAACCATGGCAGCAGAGCTGTATGCATTGCTTGTCTATGGTAAGGTTGCAGCAGTCAAGTGTAACACTGTAATAGCTGTGGAATTCAAAACTAATGGCCTGCAAACTGTATTGGTTAACCCATGGTACTGTCCAAGGCTGTGCCCAGGCTACTAATGAAGGCATATAGGTGAGGTAGCCCACTCCATGGGCAAATATTGTGTGTGTATTTCACAGATATTTCAAAGCAATAACAATACAAAATGTTCACCAGCGTTGTTGATACTACAGTAAAGCTGTTTTACTATATGTCAAATGGTTGTGTTCCATGCATGTGTGTTCTACTGTCAGTGCAGTCAATTATAATACTGTAGTAGTTCTAGAATGCAAAAAGAATGCCCTGTAACTTGTATTGCTCAGCTCATAGTATGGTTCATGATTATCTCCAGCATACTATCAGTTATATTATGCTCACATTTTCTCTCTCCCCAGGAAAAAAAGGTATATGAATGAGGTAGCCCATATTATGACTAGATATTGTGTTTAGATTTCACAGAATTTTAAAATCAATAAGAATAACATGTTCACCAGCATTGTTGATTCATAAATAAATCTGTCTACTTCCAATATGGCTGTATTCCTTGCATGTCTGTACTAAGTTGCTGCAGTAACTTATTACATTATTTGCAGATGTCCCCTCTAGTTACAGCTATTAGGTCCTATTCCCATGCCTGGCAGCTAAGGCATGACGGATGTCTAGTTTATGAACTGTACACAAACCTGCTTCTCAAGTGTTATGATATCTCGTACTGTAATTAATATTGTGTAATCCATCTGTAACAGGATTACCACAGACATTATTACTTGGAATGCAAAGTCTTACCAAATCTGCTTACAGAACACCTTGGTAGTTATATAGGTCCACATGATGTGCAAGTGTTCTGTCTAGTTGTGTACCTGCATTTGTTATTGCTTTGCCCATTCTGTCCCATGAAACAGCTTGAGAGGTATAGGAGACTTGTAGTCACTATACACAAAACAGAGTTAATATTACCACTGTTTTCAGGGATATAAAATGGAATGTCACTAATGGGCTGATTTTCTCTTTCTCCCCACCCCTTATCTGCATGTATTTAATATTGTTATGTATTATTATGGTTTACTATTAACATGTTTTGTTAAAATAACTATATTTTGGGAAATGTGGTTTATTATTGGTATATGTTATTATGCTGTCATATTAACATATCTTGTTAAATTAACCGTGTGGTTGCCCTTATGCTTTACCTGTTACTGGCATGATGTTAACATACTGACTGTTCTGTTGCTTCATATTGTGTCACACATAATATACATTGCTATGTATTTGGGTTAACTAATATAATGATCCATGCTGTTAATACTAATACCGATTTGTTCATAACTAACCTCAACTTATTGCTAAACCTCAATTACCACAGCATGTCAAGGTAAGCTGGTTCTGTCAGATCCCTCTACCTTGCCTCAGCTGGCCATGGCCCCCATGTCCCAGCATGTTTGGGACCCATACCATCGGTGCCCCCTTTGTTGCCCCTGCAATACCTGTGGCATCAAGTAGTGCTGCCCCATGGGATGGGGATGGTCCCCCATCTGGGAGCGGTGGCAGAGGGGGAGTTGTCACCTGGGCTGAGCTTCTGGTCTTGGTGTGTAGGATAGCCCACTGTGGCTATGACTGCTGCCTGCACCAGATTAAGGACATGCTGGCCAACCTGGTGGGGCAGCTTCACCCCAGTACCCAGCCACCAGCAATGCCATCCCAGGGCAATGAAGAAGCAGTGCTGACAGTCCCATAAGTGGGGGTGTGAGTCAGGCTGCTGCCATCTGGAGGCTCAAGAGACTTGAGTTCCACAACACTCTCTCTATCCAAAGTGTTTACCCCTTCATGCATCACATACCACCCATGTCTGCTGCCTTGTCTGTCTTGTCTGTTTGCAAATGCATCCTCACCTACCCACCTAACCTTCCATTGTACCTATGTCCATTCCCTAACATTGCACTTTCACCTAAAAAAAAAATAGGCACCTGTCCCAAAATAAAAATATTTGTCCCATATATAGCTCTCCATTTCACACGTGTCCACTGGACACATGTGATTTGGTCTAATTGGGTTGACCACAGTTATGTTGTCTTCACTCCCCTCTCTCTGGAGTTTGAGAGTCCAAATTCATCTACAAATTCTGTCAAAGTGCACAGCTGTTGCTGTACAAAAAATGTATAGCTATGGTTCTTTCCTTCAGCCTTCCTGCACATCTCTACCTGCCTTTCACTATGTTTTTCCCCCTGCTTGCCCCCATTTCACCACTTACCTATCAACCCCTTTTTCTTTTCTTTATCATTTTTTAGCGTGGTGCTGCACAGCACACCATGCCATGCAGATTCGATTAGCTCAGCTAAATAGAGTTGTAATGATTAAATGTGTTTATACCATTGTTAGACACATGTACAAAATAAACACCTCTGCCATGTTTTGAACCAGAGCTCATCACTCAAACACTGCAATGTGTTAACCCGCCATACAACTCAAGTCTGGATTAAATAGGTGTTCTCATCAAAACATTGTGACTGGCACTTACAGTCATTAGGCGTGTCTCAGCAGAGCTGTGCACCATGCCGCACCACACAAACTGGAATAAAATGTAGTGGAAAAAAATGTGAGTGTACCTTGGAATCTGGTGAAATAGTACACTGCTGGACACCCAAAGACATGCTAATAGATGTAACTGAGGCCTGTGATAGCAGGGAAATATGCCCTTTTATCAGCAACATGTAGAAATTCACCTGCTAAGGCATCAACGGCAAAGTACACGTGCAACTGGGACTCTATGCAGAAATACAGCCACATAAAGCCATGCACATACTGATGAATGCAAACAATGTGTCACAGCCTGTATGTCTGCATATATACCTTGCAAATACACCTACTGTAGCAGTGACAAAGTAGCTCAGTCTGTTAAATGTGTTGGATGCAGTACTTTTTGCCACACACAGTACTGGGTTCAAATTCAGTCTTGTGTTGCAGTTCAATTAAATTATTGTGAAGAAAGCAATTAATAATTGAGTCATGCAATCTTTATCCACACAAGTAATGCT
Source organism: Protopterus annectens (assembly GCF_019279795.1). Taxonomy (NCBI): domain Eukaryota; kingdom Metazoa; phylum Chordata; order Ceratodontiformes; family Protopteridae; genus Protopterus; species Protopterus annectens. The sequence continues at coordinate 1,564,372,327 of NC_056733.1, read as the reverse complement.
AATTAATTAAACGCTATCCAGTTTTGCAAGTCAAAGGCCTACAGGTAGGGACACACTGCACATATCCGTATAGAATAACTCTACTTTGCCTACTACACTGTTACTGGCACTGTTGCATAACAGATGTACCTTACCCATATGCCTCAATTAGACTGTAAAGGGTACCCTTACGCTGGCTCCGCCATAACAACAGGGCTGCCACAGTTACATGTATAGCTTGTGTTCACACACCCCCCCCCCATGTGTATTAGCTACAGCAGCAGCAGCTGCAGCCTGTAACACACACAGGTGTATGTAAAGGCAGCTGCTACAGATCTACCATACCTCCCAACCACTTAGAACAAGGATTCCGGACACATCCATAATTAAGGGGGGACAGAAGCCCAGAGATAGGGACATGTTTTACAGTTTGCTCTTGCAAAGATAGTTAGTTGATAGAATAACAGCTATTGCATTAGCGTACATATTCTGATGGGTATGAAGTCCGACACTCAAATGTGTTTCTTTCTTTACTAACTTCAACCCACAATGATTTCCCAGTGATTTGCCAGATGACCACAATGTCATGGGACACTGACCACACATATGAGATGAAACTGTTGACATACTGCATAAATCTCTACAGTTGACAGTTATGATACCTACCCTCTGCAATGCTGTAGTTTCCATGCCTCAGTAAAGTCCATCATAACAGCTAAGAATGGGGTCCAGGTCAACATAAAGGCCTTATATATTGCACTGTGGTGGCATGTTATTGGATAATGATAGCGAAATTCAGCTGTTTTGGTGGCAATTAGCATATCAGAGCCACAGATTGGTGCAGAGGCAATTACCTGCTAATGAGCAGTAACTTATAAAGGCAAGTATATGGTTATGGGGAGCAAGTCTGTATGAGACTTACCTCACACAGAAAGTGTCGTTGAAAACATTACTATAAGCAAAGTTCAACAAAGGAGTATTGAACTCCACCAGGTATGTAATTGATTTCTTCATATAACAGGATGCAGATGGGAGGCTGGATGTATGGGAAATAGGGATTACAGCAGTAAGCCTGTCTTAGAACTGTGGTACTGACATGTCATTGATAATCTGCTGTCCTGCACCTACAGGCATGCCTCTCAACTGTCCCTGACTTTTACTCAAATCTTAGCTCTTTCCCTTTTAATCCTTCCTACAATGGATGGCTTTTGTAGGAAAGCTAGTGGATTACACATAACACAAAGTGACAATAAGTAAGGGCGCACACTCCTGTAATGTCAAATGATGTCCAGTAATTCACCTCCTCTCATTCAGTCAATGTCTCACTTAAAACATTCTAACATTTTGAAAGTATCCCTGATTGTCTCTGATGTACTCTGGCAAAGTCCCTGATTCTGTTGACATTCGTCCCTGCTTGGGTGACAGCTTTGCCGAATATACCTGTCAAACTCTTACAGCAAAAAATCTGGACAAAATCATAATTAATGGAGGAGCAAATGCCCAAAATTAGGGACACTTTTTAAAATTTGCTCTTACGAACTAACAAAATTAACAGAATAAAAAGTATTAAAGTAACATGACTGTGTTCTGAAGGGCATGACATCTAAAACTGAGATGTGTGTCTTTATTTTCTGACATCAACCCTCAATGATTTGTCTACAATATTCCAGAAATCTACAATTTTGTGTGAAAATGACCAAAAATATTAGGCAGATAGCTTGACAGTCTGCGATGCGAACATCTGTATAGTTGAGAGGTATGATGCCTATAGGGAACGTATACTACAGCAACTTTGTATTGTTTTCTGTCATTGTGGCACACTGATGTCACTGGACAGTCCCCATATAATGGTTAAAAACAAAAAAACAGACAAGGGTCTTCTCCAAAAACATTTTACCCATATAGTGGTTGTAATAGCTCACTGCTATTTGTCTGTCAGTAGCCATATGACATATTAGTGGGAGGTTGCCCATAGGAGACACACCACAGTAGACTGAAGTGCTGGGTGTAAGAACATACAGCAGAATCTGTCATGGCACACAGAGACATACCTCAGTATTGTTACTTTCTTGGTGGTATCCACACACATAGTATGTTGCCACGCTGTGGGGTATGACATGTTGGAGGGAGCAGTGGATAGTGCAGCCATTGTGGGCGTGCTGTATCTGTACATAGAGGACATCCATGTATCTGGTCCTGTAATGTGTTCTGCTCTTGTTGTCTTTCAGGAACTATGTACTGCCAATGACATGACCTCTTCTCAGATGCCAAGAATGAGATAATAGTTGATGGACTAAGGCAGCATCTTCAGATCCTTTTATCCAGAGGGAAGCATAACTGTGAACAGCGGGCTGCATTGTGGGCGGACCTTGTGCTGGATGTTAATGAAGTTGGCCACCAAGACAGGACCTATTAGCAGGTCCTTCACCGTGCCACTGACATAGTGAATGCAGCATGATGAAGGGCAGCCGATGTTGCCAGGGATCATGCTGCTACCAGTGGAGGGCCTGCAGCAGAACAACCACTCTTGGCCACATAGGAATCCCTGGTGAACCTAGGAACACTTGACAGTTCCTAGGTATCGATCACACCATACATCATGGAGGTAGATGCCACAGTGTCCACAGCAGAGGAGCGTCCAAGTAAGCTTACTGTGTTCACCAGTGTGGTACTGTATCATGCATTGTAGTAGGCCGTACATACCTGTATGTGGGTGCCAGGTCTATGTGTTTTGGGGGGGGGGGGTTGGAGTTTAAGCTCAGTTGTATACACATACTCAGATTGCCAGAGATACAGCTACTGTACATATGGCTATATGCACATATTACCTTGTTGTGATGCAACATTTGCTGGTGCTGGCAATACCTCTCCCTCATCTTTTCATAGTTCCATCAGGTGTTTTCCAAGCCTATGGTCCTGTACCTGGTAAACATGATGCTGTTGTTTTATGGATCATATATGCCCTTTGAAAGTTAAGGGCTGCCATAGTGCCCTATGTACAAATGTGTTTAGCCAGAGTAGAATATTTGTATGTTCCATTCTGGAGCAATTACCTGCAGCTCATAGACTGGGTAATCACAGGTGTGTATTTGAATGAAAATTAACACATTTGTACTTATAGTTATGAGCAACTATGCAGCCTGATATACATGAGGCAATTAATCCAGCATGCCTGTTCAAACACGATAGGGAGATGGTACATAGCTGAGGCAGTGACAGTAGTACTGGCATATCATTCTCAGGATAGTTGTACTGGGTTTTATGTGTAGTTCTATCATGTATAGTGCATACATCTCAACTGTACAGTTTTTCACAGATGTCCAGATTTTTTCCCGATAATTTTGGTCCATTTTCATAAAACTGGTTTTCTGGCAAATTGTGGTAACTCATTAAAGACTGAAGTCAGAAAATAAAGATAGCCAATTAAGTTTCAGACTTCATACCCTTCAGATATAATTCGAACATTCACCACACTTCCGGGAATAGCATTACTATGTGTTCCACAATAAAGAACATGTTTGCAGGGGGGCAAGCCCCCCTGCATCCCCCACACCCCCTGCTAGTTAGATATACAAACTCTGGGATCACACTATAGTGAGGGAAAAGATACATTTCCACATTTCCCGATCCCCACTATAGTGCGATCTGCATCAAAATGCAGAAATTCACAACAGCAAATGCTGTATTGCATTTGCTGTTGTAAATTTCTACATTTTGGCATTTGTTTTTCCGATTCTAACAAACGGTAGTTTTGCACTAATGTAAATCGCACAAAGTGCGATCGGAAAAATGATAGTAAACCATATATACGTATATATGTATATACTAGGCACACTGCTGGCACAGTCTGTGTAAAATTCAAAAAGAATTACAAAGATGATCATTAGGCACTAAGCAACTGCAATGGTATGAGTTAGAATTTTTTTTTTTTCTTAGAAATTCAGAAAAGGTCTCAGTAATAGCTTCCCCGATATAGTAATTAACTTGCTCAGAGATCAAGGGTGAGCTGTAAATGATGAATTAGTGCATATGTAGCATGCTGAGAAAGACAGTGTTATATAAAACTGACTTGGAGAAATTAGGATGCCTATACGCAAGACAAGGCATTCCTACCACTAAAAGCATATCTGTCTATGGCTTCCAATTTTTCTAGTCCCTTCTATACTATATTCTTAATGCATTCTCAGAAAGGACCAGTTGCCTTTTCCTAACATAGTGGCAGCTCCAGGTTCTCTTTCCTGTCCAGAGCACACTGTTGGGAAAAGAAATTGGCTGCCAAGCCACATCAACAGCAACATTAACCTCCGATTTGCCAGTTATCCCACCCATCATGCAATCAGTGTTTTAGCTAAAAAAAAAAAAAACATGCCACATGTGGTTAGCACATACATGCTTCTTCCTTAATAACTGAATGTAGCTGAAATGTTACAAGGACTGGGTTATTTAGTATACCTAGCAGATCATTGTAATTTACATTTCTCAGAAAAGGGTGGGATGCAAATCAAGTGTACCATTGTTATTAGTAATCAGGAGTATTTCACCAGTCAAAATGTAATTGATACCAGATGTTCTTCAATAATATCACAATGTTTTTAGAATGTCATCGTTCTTTAGATATTATAATGTCACAAGGTTTGTCTCCCTGAATTTTAGATGACTCCCTAATCTCATTACTATTTCAGGCAGTGGTCTAGTCTTCTGCTAAAAACTCTTACATTCTATCCTAAATATTTTGAAAGCTTTTAAAATAAATACATCGAAAGTCAGATACTGTAGTTATTTTCATAGCTTATATTCAAGGATGCAATACTATTTCTAATTATTATTAAATTCAGGTAGATATTTCCTCTCACTGTTAGATATCATTTTTATTGTCTGGAAAGGTGAGGGGTTGTTATACTTCATCCCTTTTAATTGTTTGCAGACTGCATTTCCTGACACATTCACTTAAGTCTAATGCATGCTAAATTTGAGTAATCACCACTGATAAACCATGCTTTGCAAACCAAGCACATTTTGCCACTCAGTAATCTGTGTCCAGGATGTGGTATGAAATTATTCCAAATAAAACGAAGCTTAAGAAGGCAGAATGGCTCTCCAGGAGCTTTAATATGGATACGGGGAAAGAAAAAGACCAAATGGTAATGGAGACAGCAAAAATATGTCAAACTGAGTGTTGGATGTCAATGATTAGCAAGGAAAGACAAAGAGACATTGCAAATAATTAGTGCAAAGAACTGTTAGAAGATGATAAAATGTAAAAATGATACACCCTGTATCTTTTTACTAATAAACTTCTTTGGATGTGCTAGTTGTTGGATGTTCTTGGTTAGGTACATACCAAAGTGGGCATTGTACTCAATGACAGGTCTGACGAATGACAAATACAATGGAACAATGACCTCCTTGGAAATAGATGCCTTACCTTTGTTTATAAGTTGCACAATATAGAATGATTTTCTCACTACTGTAGACACATAATGGTCATAGGCTAGAATACCGTCTACATGTCCCAAGTTCTTGACTATTAGACTGACTCTTAGGGTATGTTGTTAATATGTCAGCTACCAGGGGTAGATAACTTCTCAGAGGACACCATTATGCATTTCCTGGCATTTTGATATAGTCAGTGGCACTGATGCCAGTTATTTGTCAGTGTCAGCCCTTCCCAGATTACATTAGTGTTGGTGGCGGATTTCTATGAGGGTGCCTAATTTGCAGACATCTGCAAATTTTGTCAGTCAGAGGTCCTTTGTGTTGGCCTTGATTTCAGAGAAGTAGATTTCAAAAATAAGTGGTCCCAGGCCCAAACCCTGAGGGACTCTGCTGGTTACTGGCCTCTTTGTAGAAGTAGGGTGCCCAATTCTAACTTGCTGTGTCCTGTCTGTGAGCCAGCTGATTATCAACTCTGTGACATAAATGGTTATACCTAACCTCTTCAGTTTGTCAGCAATGCCTTAGTGGGAGTATTGTGTCAAATGCCTTAGCCAGGTTAAGTTAGGCAGTGTGAACCATTTTGCTCTCATCCATAGCTTTGCTGACCTTCTCAAAGTCCACCAGGCTGAGTAGGAACAACCTGCTCATGTTGAAACCAAACTGGGTTGGGGCCAGTGTCTGGAGGTTTCCTATGTCATCACTGATCATTTCCATGATAACGTTTTCCATGACCTTGCATATGACTGTAGGGAGACTTTTTGGTCTGTAGTTTCCATGATCTGTAGATGGCCCACCTCTGTATAGAGGGACGACAATCGCTGTTCTCCATTCCTAAGGCAATTTGGAGGCTATTGTTACACATTGATTCCAGAGGTTCTGACAGGTCATGTTTCATGTCTTTAGAAGGCAGCCTGGGATATTGTTTGGGCTCATCAATGCAGTGTTCTTGGCCTTAATGAGAGCATTGGAGACCTGTTCCATAGTGATATTAGGGCGGCTATATTTGATGGCATTTCCAGAGGGGAGGCTGGGTCTGAGAGGGGGTAAAATTAGAGCAGAATTTGTCTGGCAGTAGGTTTGCTATATTTTCTGGTTATAGGTGTCTTCATTATAAATCTGCTCTAAATATAATTATGTATTACCTTTGAGATTGTGGACATAGCTAAAAAAATGCTTTATGGTTGCCTTGGTCTGAGCGGCCAAACTTACTTCAAATTTGTATTTGGTAGACTTTATTTGCATTCTAATTTGTTAGTTTGATGAGATCACTATTATCCTGCTGGATGCTACATCTTCTAATTTTTGCCATGATTTTCTTCCTTCTGTTATACAGCCTATTGATGTTGTGATTGTACCAGACTGGCTTTTGAATTAATTATGCACTGATGGTTAAACTTGCCTGTATGCAGCTATTAATATCCTTGTATACAGTTCCTGTGAACAGTTCCCTATAGGCAGCAGTGTTCCATTTATTTGACAAGTCGCTTTTCCATTGTTGGGGCCTCATCTTTGTTTTCTTGGACAGCAACTTTTTCCATTTGTTGTAAAGTTTGTTGATGCTGAATGTCCGCCATGACAGCTTGGTTTTACTTGGGGGTCTTGTTTTTGTTTCTTTCTGGTACAGCCGAGTCTATACACTTATGGAAGTGATTGTCCAGGGCTTTAGTGTAAGCTTCTGTGTAGTTACCGCTTCAAGCTGGGGATGGGCCTTGGAATGCATTTATACCATCACCTAAGAGGGTATAGGTAGCCTTGGTGAAGTTTTTTAGTCTGATTTCACCCTTTGTGAGTTCTGGTGTTAGTGCCAGCTTGAAGGTGACTGATTTGTGGCTAGAATTAACTAATGAGGGTCCGACAGTTGCAGCAGTACATCTGCTTGTCATGTTAGTGAGGACCAGATCTAGTATGTTTGCTCCTCTTGTCGAGGTGTGAACAATTTGTTCCAGGGCATTTGAGTTAACAAGGAACTTTTGAACTAGTGAGTTAGGGCTAGAGTAGCTTTCCCAGTTGATGGTGAGATAACTGAAATCCCCCCATAACCAGAGTGTTCGAGAATATTTGGATTGACTCCAGTTTGGTCAAATAGGCTTTGTGAGCATCATGACCTATGGAGGTCAGATCTATAACTGGTTATAACTTGAATGGGAGTCATACCCACAGTAACTTGAGTTTGGAGTAACTCCATGGAGTTGTCCTGTTCATAGGTTCATAGGTAGGTACTAGGCTATTGGCGCTAGGGCCTATACAAGCCTAGCCAAAAAGGTACCCTGGCTTTTGCCACCCAAGAAAATTATATTTCCTGTGCCCCTGTCAAGCAGAACCACAGAAGTGATCCCCGGAGTGAATTTCCTATTACCCATCCAATCATCAAGATTTTTCTTGAATAGTGTTGAGGAGCTCTGTTTGACAAAGATAGGTAGTCTGTTCCAGAGTATGGGAAGTCTCTGGGACAGGAATCTATCCCTCCAGCATGTTCTGTTTATTGTGGTGACAAGCTTTAGGTCCCTAGAGCATGTAGCTTGGAGGGATTGGGATTTCTTTAAGTGGAGCATGTCCAACAGCTCTGGGTTTGACATAGCTTTGTATGTTAGGCAGAGATTGCCTCTGAGTAGGCGATATGCGATGGAGAAAAGCTGGAGTTTTTTTAGATGGTCTGCATAAGGCATCTGTTTGAGGCCAGTAATCCTCTTTGTGAGGTATTTTTGCGGCCTTTCCAGTTGTTGCAGATGTCTTGTGAGGTACATATCAAAAGGGGCATTGTACTCTATAATAGGTCTAATGAGTGATGAGTAGAGGGGAACAATGACCTCTTCTTTTCTGGATGAGAAACCTTTTGTGATGAGGTGTGCCATGTAGAAGGATTTCCTGCCCACTGTGGTGATGTGATTATCAAAGGAGAGACTACTGTCCACCTGTGTCCCAAGGTCTCTTATCACACTTTCGGTGTTAAGTAGACTACCACCTATGTGGTAGTTCATGGGTACAGAGTTTTTACCAAAGGGGATGACAATGCACTTTTTGGCATTGAGCTTGAGACCATGTCTTTGACACCAGGCATCTGTCTCAGTGAGGCCCTTTTGTAGGATGTCCACATCATTAGGAGTTTCAATTATGGCTCCTAGTTTGCAGTCATCTGCAAATTTAATTAGCCAAAGACCTTCTCTGTTAGCCTGTACTTCAGAGAAGTAGATACCAAACAGAAGAGGACCCAGGACTGAACCCTGTGGTACTCCACTTGTCACTGGTCTGAAGTCTGATGTGGAGTCTGCTACTTTCACAGTGTGGGTTCTGTCAGTAAGCCAGTCGGCAACCCATCTTGTGACATAGGGATTTATACCTAGTTTAGTGAGTTTATCTATAATTCCAGAGTGGAGGATGGTGTTGAACGCCTTGGCAAGATCTAGATAGGCTGTGTGAACCACCTTACCATCATCTGTGGTTTTGGTGACTACTGCAAAGAAGTCTATCAGGTTTAGGAGACATGATCTGCCTTTTATAAACCCAAACTGTGTGGGGTCCAGAGTTTGGAGATCTCCAATGTCTTTGTTTATGAGTTCCATGATGATACGTTCCATGGGGCGGTAGTTCCCGGGGTCAGTTGTGGCTCCCCGCTTTGTGGAGTGGGATAACTGTCACGGTGTGCCATTCAATGGGCACAAAGCCTGAGGTGAGGCTATGATTGAACATGGTACTTAGGTGGGGTGCTAGTTCATTCTGTAGTTCATGTAGAAGGCAGCCTGGGATGTTGTCAAGTCCCATGGATGCTGTGTTCTTGGCTTTGGAGAGTGAGGTTTTACCTGTGCAGCCGTGATTACAGGAACTTTGCATTCTTCCAGTATAAAGATGGGCCCTTTAAGGGGTGAGAGGGGGGTAAAGTTAGCATTGAACCTATCTGCCATGATGTTGGCTATATCAGTTGGTTCTGTATATTTAGTGTCATTGTGCTGTATCTCAGAGCAGATCTGAGTGTTGCCATTGAGATTTTTGACATAGCTATAGAATGTTTTGTGGTTGTCTTTAGAATCAGTGGCAATTTTGTTTTCATAACTAGCTTTGGAGGATTTTATGAGGGATCTCAGCTTCTTACTGAGGCTGACCAGTGAGTTCCTCCAATCTTGGGATTTTACTCTTTTTTGCAACAGTTTCTTTCTTCTGTTGTAGAGTTTGTTTATGGCAGAAGACCACCAGATTGGCTTCCTTTTTTTGGAGGATAGCATCTTGGTTCTGTTAGGGATAGCATGATCCATGCACTTGTGTAAAGTGCATTTATGTAGGATTCAGCAGTCGTACCTCTATTGTCCATCTGCATGGGTGTCGTGAAGATTGCCACTTCTGTCTTAAGAAGCGTGAAGTTGGCTTTGGAGAAATTTTTTACGGTTGTTTTCCTAACGGGGTTGGGAGCAGAATGTGGATGTCTAGGGTGATTAGCTTGTGGTCGGATCTAACCAATGAGGAGCTGACCTCTGGTGTGGAACACCGGTCACCCATGTTGGTGATGACCAGGTCTAGGATATTGCTGCCCATGGTGGGGGTGTGGATAAGTTGATCCAAAGCACTGGAATTGATGATTTCCAGAAACCGTTGAGCAAAAGAGTTGGTACATGAGTAGTTTTCCCAGTTAATGGTAGGGTAGTTGAAATCACCCATTATTAGAGTGTTGGGTTGTACCTTAATATTTTCCAGTGTATCAAGAAAAGATGAGTAGGAATCCTGGGGCATGGTGGGGGGTCTGTAGCAAGCTACAATCTGGATTGCGGTTTTGCCCAGAGTTAGTTGAACTTGGATAATCTCGGATGCATTATGCTGAGCAACTAGCTCGGAGGTGCGGATATCCTTAATGAATATGGACATGCATCCACCTTTAGTGTTTCGGTCCGGGTTTGGTGGCTGAAAGGTTTGGTATGAATTATAGCCTGGTAATGCAGGGGTGCTTTCTGGAGCCATGAACCAGGTCTCTGTCGCTGCACAGATGTCATTTTTCTCCATTTTAAGGAGTGCCTCGAGTGAGTGCATTTTGAGGTTTAGACTTCTAGTATTGAGTAGCATTACCCTCAGATTTTACTTGCTTGTACCAGTTACAGTGGTGAATTTGTCATTTGAACCTTGCCTAAAAAAGGCACTATAGGGGTGGCAAGAGCTTTTGCCAGTATCCGGAATCCCAAGGGCAACAGGTGCAGGCCATCTCTGGCAAAGCAGCGTGGTCTGTCGATCATGTCATCCCAGGAAGACAGATACTGGATTCCCTTAGAATGACACCAGAAGCTTAGCCAATTGTTAAGGTCAATCATTTTGTCCTTGTAATGTGGTGTCATTCTGGGTGATGGCAGGATGCTAATCAGGGCTAGGGTCATACTGGCCTGGGCTACAAGATCGGAGATCTCCTCCATGTCTCTTTTCATGTAGTCCAGGGAGGTACATCTCAGGTCATTCACACCAACATGAACAATGACAGAGTCATATTTGTACTTGTGGAGTGACCTGATTGTGTGCGTTATGTGGAGGATCCTGGCACCTGACAGGCAGCTGACAGTAACTTTTTCCTTGTTTAACCTGGTGAGTGGAACATCAGTGTGCCTGACTATAGAGTCACCTATGACTAGAGTGTTGGGTACGTTATGCCTTATGGGCTGTAGTTGAGTGGCACACTGAGTATGTGGGCTATGTGTCATTTGGGTTGTGTTGGGGGGGTGGGGGTTGCTTGCTTTTCTGCTTTGGAGGTCTTTGTTGTTTGGGCAGATTTGTACTGAGAGCCTCCACAAATGTAGGTGTGTGTTTTGTGGTTCTGTGTGTGTGTTTTGGTGGTGTAGGTTTTGAGGGACTATATGATGAGTGAGGTGCGGTGCAAACATTTATCTTCTCCTCTTGACTGTCTAGGCTAGTCTTTGGTGAAGAGAGCTTTGCTTCCAGTTTGGCTATATAAGTGCATCTCTCACAGGTCGTAGTGCTGTCTAACTAAATGGGAGGTGAATTTATCTCTAATATAGATATAAACACCACCTCCTTTGGTTCTCACACATTAATTTTGTGGTCTGAAGGTGTGGGTGGCATTATAGCCTTGCAAGGCTGGGGTACTCTCTGAGGCCTTGAACCAGGTTTCTGTGAGTGCACAGACATCTACATCTTCCAGTGATAGAAGTGCTTCCAGGGTGTGCAGTTTTTGGTTCAAGCTGCTAGCTTTTAGTAGCATGACCCTTATTTTGTTATGATTGGCAGATTTCATGTTGATAAGTTTATTTTCAAGACCTTACCTTAAAAGGCAGTATGGGGGAGGCAAGAGCCATTGCCAGCAGCCGAAAGTCTAGTGGTACCAGGTGTAAACCATTTCTGGCAAAGCAGCGAGGTTTGTCGACCATGACTTTCCAGGCTGACAGAAACTGAATCCCCTTTGAATGACACCAAAACCTAAGCCAATCATTGAAATCAATCATTTTTTGTTTATACTGTGGCATCATTCTCAGTGAGGGCAGTATGCTGCTCAAGGTTAGGGACATACCTGCCTGGGACAGATACTCAGAGAGCTCAGTCGTGTCTCTCTTCATATAGTCCAGTGATGTACATCTCAGATCATTCACTTCAACATGAACTATGACAAAGTCATAATGGTACTTTTTGCTGAGAGACCTGAGTGCATGCATGATCTGATGAATCCTGGCACTGGCCAGGCAGCTGACCGTGACTTTCTCCTTGTCCAACCTGGTGAGTGGGACATCTGTGTGTCTCACTATGGGGTCTCCAATGACAGGGCCATTTGATTTTTGAGTGTTATGCCTTATGGGCTTGTAGGTGAGACACTGGTGTTATTATGTGTCATGGGTGCCTTGGAAACTATGTTAGTTATATCAGTCTTGTGTTTTGGAGGTCTCTAGTGTTTTAATAAGCTTTATGAGAGAACCTCCACATATGTTGATTTTTGTGCCTGATGAGAATTATGTGTATAAGTAGTGCAACTATGTGCATTAGTAGTGGTGGATGGGTTAACAACCTCTTCAGTGTTACTGTTTTGAGTGTGAGAGAGCAGGGATTCAAGGTTCTTGGTACAGATACATCTCTTGAATTCCGAACTAGAGTGAGTTATTAGTAGAGGATTGTCAGTGTACATGAGGCAATTGCTACACTGCCTCAGGAGACCCAAGTCAGCAAGGTGGGCAGCAGAAACAAGGGTATCCCAACTGTCCATAATGCTAGGTTGAAGAACTGTTATCACAAAGGGGGGGCTTTTCCGGACCTATCATAGAGGTGCTCAGTGAATGGATATTACTCCTGGGGGGGTTTATGCTGGTGATTTAACAAGTCAGAGCTCGCTAGCAGTATTTCTTTGACGGGAAAAGTACTAAGGATGAAGACTACACTAATGTGCTACAGCTGTATCTAAGGGAAAACTTGTCAAATTTATCTGTCTGGCTGTGGCACACAATTGTGCAGCACTGCACATTGCTGCACAATGCAGAAACAAGCAGAAAACTGAACTGCTGAAACACAGATCTTAAATGCCAGAAGCTAAAAACTTGAAAAAAAACTTTTAAAATGATCAAAAGGACCAATGAGGATGCTTAATTGGTCCTTTTGAACCTTTTTAAAGCTTTTTTCAAGTTTTTATGATCCCAGATATTCTCATTAAGGGTAATATGTGTACCTCTAGCAGCATAGCTCAAGACTTTTTAATCCCTGTGCCTGCCCTTCACCACCCATTGTTCCATCTGCCATGTGATGACTTCAACTTTGTTAGAGGTTACTTACCTGCACTTTACAAGTTGAGAATAGGTCACATACACAAAGAATGCTGAATTATTTTCCTTTGTGCATTTCATCTTCACACACACACACACACACACACACACACACACACACACACACACGCACACATGCACACATTAACCAGTCATAGCTTCATAGGTAAGTGCTAAGCTAACCACCCTTGTGGACGATTTTAAGCCTAGCTAATTTCCCATTTTGATAATTTTTTTTCAAAATATTTTATTAAGTTCCATTTTGATTGTTTTGGTTATATATTGGCCTTACCCATCCTGTGGCGATAATTATATATTACCCGTAATGAAAATAGCTGTGATCATAACATAGATAGGTTGAGGGGACCCATGCATGGGTTAAAGCATTTAGGAGTCAATGTAACATGCTGGATGTGTGGCATTACAGGCATTATAAATGGATGTGTGGCATTAAAGGTTTTGTGAGTGTATATGCTAGAGGACATGGTTTTGACTACTGGCCTGGAAAATGTAAAAATATTTCTGTCCAGCCTAAATAATGTCTAAAAGTTTATCATTGAGAAGAAAAGAAGTTATTCCTTTCAGCTCTGACCTGATCAGACCAATTATAGAATACAATCTCCTTTAAGTGTGCATGTCTTTGGGTTCCATTGGTTTGGTTCATAGGGAGTTTGGTCAACATCTGTTTAATGGACCACATTTGGATGACTATATGGATAGACCACGAAAAAGATGAACTTAGCAATGTAGCATACAACAATTTAATAAGAACAGCAAAGCTTTCAGGTTCGTACAAAACCCTCCCTCAGTGCAAGTTAAAATATATTCATCACTTCTTTAAAAATACATCCTCATTGTAGCACAGCCAGTAAAAATCCATCTCCAATTATACAATTTAAACCAAAGTAACAGGTCTTCAGCAAATCAAAAGGCTTGGATAAAAAGTAGTCAGAAATCCAATGAAAAAAACACAATCCAAGTCCACCGTTCAACAAAAGTTTAATGACTCAGAATATAGACAGCATAAGTAGCAAAACAGAGCTTTCAAGTAAAAAACTCTTCTTCAGTGTTACATAAAACTGTCCTAACCTAGCACAGGCATATATACAAATTAAAAATTAAAGGAGAGAATAAATGCACATTGTTCTGATATTCATAGGAATGTTCTTACAAATGCCTTGGCTAAACATGTAGTAACTGTTGGTGTTGAGCACAAATTTCAGTTCAGACTCTTGCAAGTAGTGCTTACGAACAAAAGTGGGGGTGACTTAATAAACAAGACAGAACTGGTTGAATATAAATAGATTATTTTTTTAGAGCTGATCATATGCCAGGTGTGAATGTACATAATAGTATAAAAGCAATTTTAAAAGATAGACATGACAGAAAATAAGCCTTAATAAGGCTTAGTTTTAAAGGAAAAGTTTTCAAAGATGTGGGGCACTTTAAAGATGTAATTGCTACTAACACTGAGTTTGCATTTTAATTGGCTGTGCTGTTGTATATATGTCTGTGCTAGGTTAGGACAGTTTTATGTAACACTGAAGAAGAGTTTTTTACTCGAAAGCTTTATTTTGCTACTTATGCTGTCTATATTCTGAGTCATTTAACATTTGTTGAACGGTGGACTTGGATTGTGTTTTTTCATTGGATTTCTGACTGATTTTTATCCAAGTCTTTTGATGTGCTGAAGACCTGTTACTTTGGTTTGTACCTGCTTTGTGAACTGCTTCAACAAATACGTTTGATAGATGGAGGCACAGCCAACATGCTCTATGACTGTTGCAGCTATGGTACATACTGCCTCAGGTACTATAGAAGCAACTATAAAATTAAAAGGACTGTTAATGGTTCATGATAACACTCTGCTGGATTTATGTACCAACCTAAAAGATGGTATGTCAGTATGCAAAAAGAATATTAATGATGAAATAGTGACATTGCAACAAGTTCTTAAATCTTTGCACTTAAAAATGGAACAATATAAGAGGTTACAGTGGCAGAGATTAAATTTTAATGCTTATTTAAAATTGGGTATTGTTCCAAGAGGGCTTAGAATCACCAAAATGCCCACTTATGGGAACAAATACCAAGATTTATTATTAAAGTGGCAAGAAATGAATTTGCAACTGGGAGCTGAATATATGAAGCTCATGAATGACTTTTTTTCTGTGCATGAATCTGAGCTAGCTAAGGAAGTAGAAGTACTAGAAATGAGCTACGTCATTCCTCTGAATTTGCTGCCATTGCCACTGAATATAATGACCTGTTTATCTATCTGAAGAGATTTGAAGACAGGCTCATTACTGTTAAAAAGCGCAAAATATCACGAGTTGTAAATGACTTTAAGAACAGAAATATCTTCTTATGGCCCAAAGATGATGACCAGATGAATGAGCGAGTGATAGAATCAATGATCCAACCACTGAATGAGGCAGGAGGGTCTACAAACACTATGCTTCAGCCAGGAAAAAAGTGGGAGTGCTGCATCTGAACTAGATAGCTTCACTACTGAAGACCAGTCTGTAATGAGACCTAAAGTTTTTAAAAACAGTCTGTTAGTGTTCAGGATAAAGCTGCTAACAGAGTTACTATATTGCCAACTCAGAAGGGCAGTGAAAGTGAAAATGAACTGAGTGATTTTTTACAGAAATAGTTCAGTTTGCAGAAACCTGTGGCAGTGAAAGAAGGGGTCAGAGCTCGCAGCAGCAGTCGGAAATGGATGAGAAATCAAGGAGAAACAGACCAGAGAGGCTACAAGAGAAACCGGGTAGGACAAGATTTGAGAAACAAAAAGATGAAGACCTGAAGACAGCAGTGACTAATGTATTTAATTTATCGAATTGTGTGCAGCAGAATTGAGACTTTTGAGTAAAGGCTTAACATTTGTGCCTTCAGTGGCAGGTGATTTAAATGATATGCTTACTGAACTAAGGTGCTTTGCAAGA
Organism: Protopterus annectens; assembly: GCF_019279795.1. Lineage (NCBI taxonomy): Eukaryota > Metazoa > Chordata > Ceratodontiformes > Protopteridae > Protopterus > Protopterus annectens. The sequence continues at coordinate 1,564,356,237 of NC_056733.1, read as the reverse complement.
AATGTTGATTTGAAGTTGCTACATAAAAATTCTCAATTTAATAATGTTTTAAAATGAAGTAGTACATTTATACCTAACGGTATACCCACTGTAAAAGCTTTTGTGAATGTGTGAACAAGAATTGTACGAGTTGTATTTTTCTAATCAAAAAGGAAAAAAATTGTTTAACCTTAGTAGTGAAGAAAAAGATGCACTTACTCCTTTATACTTGAATGAAGATATAATTATTAAATCTGTAGACAAAGGGGGAAAATAGTTATTACGGACACAGTGCAATAAAATGAATGGATGTATGAATTTTTATCTGATACTTCAACTTTTGTGAAAGTTGACTGGAAGTTTACATCAAATGTCATTATGAAGGTTAAAAGTTTCTTATATGAAATATTGATGGATGGCTCAGTTACACCAGAGACATATAATTATTTGTATATAGTTAACCCAGTTACACCTTTTATTTAGGGACTACCCCAATTCCATAAGAATTTAGTCAGGCCACCAATGAAACCTATTGTGTCAGGTAAGAAATGGACTACAGTAGCAATTTCTAAATACTGGATAGACAGTTAGTGCCTGCTTTGAAATATTGTTACAGTTATATCAAAGATACCTGTGATTTTTTACGGATGTTAAATGAGTGGTCTCTAACAAATGTGAACTCTAATATTCTTCTAGTAACCATGGACATTAGGTTACTTTTTACTGTTATTCCCAATGAGCATGGAGTTGAATCAGTAAGGGAGTATCTGACAATACATAAGGTATATGATACAATGAAAGTGAACTTATTATGTTCTATGTTGGATTGTGGCTTGAATAATAACATATTTATGTTTAATGATGATTATTACCATCAATGTATGGGGGTGGCTATGGGTACGCCGACAGCAAACACCTATGCTAATCTAGTTTTAGCTAGATGGGAAGAATACATATTTTCAGAAGCAGAGATGTGCTATAAAAATGAATACTTAATGTTCTTTAAAAGATTTGTAGATGATGCCTTCCTGCTGTGGAATGGCACTAAGGAAGAACTTAATGTGTGTGTAGAATTTCTGCATACCACTACAGACTTTTTGAGATTTGAAGTGAATTCATCTTTTGATGAAATTAACTTTTTAGATGTAGCCATCTCTAGGGATGATGTGCATTTTATTTCTAAAATTCATAGGAAAGATGTACAAGTTAGTAAGTATGTACACCCACAAAGCTTACACCCCAGGCATATGTTCAAAGGGGGAGTAAAAGGACAGCTCATACGAGCTAGTAGACTTAGTACTAAAGATGCAAATGGTGAGCTGGAAATGAATGAGAAGGCAGACTCTTTTATGGAAAGGGGCTATAATAAAGTTGTAGTACAACAAATGAAGGGAATCGTGACTGGTTTTAGGAATGATACTGCCAAACCATGTTTGAGTGGTAGGGCTGATAATGCTATGGTGGAGAAAGCCAAACCAAATAGGACTATGAATAAATTAAATTATATGATGAAATATAACCGGCATACAAGTCGTGTTAAGCAGATAATCCAAAAGAACTGAACTATACTTACATCCAGTCAAGAAGTGGTTGAGGTAGTAGGTGAGATACCACAATTTGTTTTTAAAAGAGAAAGGAATTTAAATCAATATTTGTGTTATAAGGATGTAAGGAGAGATAGTGTGCTACAAAAAACTATTATTAAATCTGGTACTAAACCGTGTTATAACTGCACACATTGTGCAGATATTAATATGGATTTATGTTTTGTACATCCAATTAGTCAAAAGACATTTGAATTTAGAGCTGCTGGAACATGTAATACAGAAAATGTGATTTATTTTGCTAACTGTGTGTGTGCTGCCAGTGTTTTTATATTGGTAAGACAAATAAAAAATTAAAGGAGAGAATAAATGCACATTGTTTTGATATTTGTAGGAATGTTCTTACAAATGCCTTGGCTAAACATGTAGCAATTGTTGGTGTTGAGCACAAATTTCAGTTCAGAATCTTGCAAGTAGTGCTTAAGAACAAAAGTGGGGGTGACTTAATAAACAAGACAGAACTGGATGAATATAAATGGATTCATTTTTTAGAGCTGATCATATGCCAGGTCCGAATGTAAATAATAGTATAAAACCAATTTTAAAAGATAGACATGACAGAGTGTAAGCCTTAATAAGGCTTAGTGTTAAAGGAAAAGGTTTTATAAGATGTGGGGCACTTTAAATATGCAATTGCTGCTAACATTGAGTTTGCATTTTAATTGGCTGTGCTGTTGTATATATGTCTGTGTTAGGTTAGGACAGTTTTATGTAACACTGAAGAAGAGTTTTTTTACTCGAAAGCTCTGTTTTGCTACTTATGCTGTCAATATTCTGAGTCATTAAACTTTTATCAAACGGTGGACTTGGATTGTGTTTTTCATTCAATTATACAATTTACATGCAATTAATTATGTTAAAAAAACAACATTTTAAGCAACACCGTTTATGTTTAAGAACTGGTTTAATAGTTACTGTTTGATTAATACCTGGGGAGTGATCAGCCTGCAGTTGTAAAATCCATTCATATTCTTTAAGCTCAAGTTTATTATTTAAATCATCCCCTCTCATACTTCTATTTGCTATATCTATAACCCTAAAAGTAAAATTATGTATTGAACTATTTTCATTACTATGTTTAGTTAATGCATGAGTTGGGCCATTTCTCTTAATCTCTGAACTATGCTCTATTATTCTGTCTTTTAAACATCTCATTAATTTGCCCACATAAAAACTGGGACATATATTACAGGTTGAAAGATACACAACAGTGGTAGAGTTACATGTAGCAGGCCATTTGAACGTATATATTTTTTTCTTGATAGGATGTAAAAAATTTTGATCCTTATTAATACAAGTACAACAGCAGCAATTATGGTATGGATATGTGCCAAGACTCTTAAATTGTCTAGATATCAAACCAAATTTAATATCTTTATAACATAACATTTGTTTTAAACTCAAGCAATTACGATAAGCAAACCTAGATTTATGACCTACAATATTCTGCAGCTCAGGTATAGTTTTCAGTATACCACAACAGGCTGGGTGGTTGGCATAATGGTTAAGGTGTTTACCTTGCAATCACAGGGTGCAGGGTTTGATTCTCACATGAGGTAAATGGCTAGGATTAAAATGGCCCACAAGGGCAGTTAGCCTAGTATGAACCTATGAACAACTGTCTTTTATAATTGTCTTTACACCATCACTGCACCAAGTGGTGGGGTAGCATAGTATGTTTTCACTATTAGACATAATCATTGGTTCACTTATTGCTATCTCATTGCAGAAATATGGCTTGGCATAAGTATCTCTCATTGTCATAAATTCTGCTCATATTCCCTAATAATTCTTCATCATAACCTCTATCTCTAAACTCACTAATCATTTCATTCATCTGATTAATACATTTATCCATGTTCTTGTTCAATCTGTTACATAAAAGCTGTCCCTTAATAATTCCTTTAAAAGTATGTGTCGCATGCATGCTTTTATAATGTTAATATTTGTTTCTATGTACAGCTTTTTGTATACAGATGTTTGTATCTCATAACCATCAAAAAATAGTTCCTGATCTAAAAATTTAATATTAGTAGGTGACATGGACATGGAAATTAAAAAAAAAAATCAGTAATATTATTTAAATATTCAATATATTCAACCAATTAGTTATGTCCACCCTAATAAATAAAAAAGACATAATCTATGAAATGTTTAAAGAAAGTTACATTATGTGAATAAGAATCTGGACCATTGTAGATAAATTAATTCTCCCACTTATGAAGTACTAACTTTGCATAGGAGTTTGTGATCAGAGTTCCCATCTTCACACCTGAAGTCTGGTGATAAAATTTATTGTCAAAAATAAAAACATTATTTTCTAAAACCAATTTGAGCAACTAACAAATAGTTTGGCAATGAAACTATTTGAGGAACTCAATCAAATAATGAGTAAGACACACTGGATAGACAGATGTTTTACTCAGTGCTTCTGGATCCCTGAAATAATCTTCCATTATACATAAAACAGACTGATATACTTGTTTTCTTTAACGCAAATGCTAATGATTAGATGAGCATCCATAGATTCATCCTAGGTCTGACTCATTGTGTTCTCCTGAAGGCAGGATGTGAGGGCATTGGGTAAGATGACTATGGCTTATGGACATGCCTTGTAAAGTCTATAAATATATGAATCTATGAATACCACAGTGAACATAAATGAATTGTTCATAACAAATATCAATAAATCATTAGTATATGTTTTGTATGCTACTTGTTCTAAATCCTGATATGAAAAAGACAGCAATTTTCAGAAAGGCATTGACTTTCAGTGTAGCAAGCTAAGCTGAGATTTGGAGACTTTATCGCATTGAAAAATTCTAAAATGTGTTATACCTAGATGATGTTTTTGTAGCAGCAACTTAATAGCTATAGTTTTCAGTATGTGGTAGATAGTACAGAAGATTTGTTGAGCTCTTTTGTACTACAAACTCCCCATCTATGTGAAGCAGAGTCTATCCCTGACCCTATTAAAATGCAACCTTGAGCAATGGATGGGAAATCAAAAATTCACCCTGGGTCTGGCCCCGTGTCTCTGATAGACAGAAGCAGACAGTAATTTCCAATCTACCATATATCCCACAAACATAACCTTGAGAAAGTTCCTAATTAACATACCTCCTCCTAATAAATGCCAATAATACAAGGGGACAAAATTGGCTTGGATTGCACATCTAGGTTTATAAAGGCTATGGAGGACATTAGCTTAGTACATATGTATGAGCCTTTGAAGGGGTGGCTGTGGAGGAATGGGATTGAGTAACTAATGTCAACTCACCCCAGGGAAGGAAGCTGAGAAAGATGCAATGCAGAGAAAAGTTGGTTCATTGAGATCACTAGACTGCTAAGGTTGCATTCTTTCTAACTGGAAATTTATATATGAATAATCATGTAGTCATAAAGGCCCTGCTTATGATGTGCACCACAATGTTTTCCATCCAATACAGTGAATGTTAGCAACATTTAAAAATCTCCTACCCCTCTGCTAGATGACAGACATAATCTCCAGCTCTTGTCTCTGTCTGTCATGGCTAAAAATCTACAAAAAAATTAATAAATAGAACTAGTCAACTATGTCTCTGATAATTATCTGAAATCCAACTTTATGACATATTAATTTCCTTATTTTTACTTTTTTGTATATATTATAAATACCATTGATTTATTTTCTATGTTTGATTGATTTGATTGCTATTTTGACTGAAAAATAATAAAAATTATAGAAGGAAAATAAATGCATATTATGGAAGGTTAGTCATAGAACACACAGTTTAAGGATACTGCTTTTTCAAGATTCTATACAGACCAATTAAGCAAGTATGCAAAAAAGATGGGCTGATGTATGTACAACAGATATTAACTCATAATTTGGAGACAAGATCGGAGCCATACAGTCCTTGGGCATGTTGAAATCTATATCATGCACAATGTGAAGTACCTTACCTTGCAATTATAAAGCAGGCACCTGACATTTTTTCAGCTGGAATATTCTTTCTATTGTATATATGAATTATATGTTTTAAAGTGTATTTTAGTGTAAACGAGTTCCTTCATGAACATTAACTAAAGGATTTTTATGCAGTGTTACAGTTTTAAGGATCATGCTGTTACCCTATACCACTGTGCCATTATGCCAACGCTACATGGAAAATATTAATAGTTTCCCACATGTTATATTAGACCCTGTGGGCACTCAAAAAGTTACTTATTAGCAAGAATTCAGGAGCACCATTTCTGATGAACAGGTGAAGAAGGCAATAAAGATTACTAATAATATTTCATCAGCAATCAGACGGAAACACTTTGTCTGGAAATGTCTACACAGATTTTACGTAACACCCCCCCCCCCCCAGTTGTCAGATGCTGAAATTATCTTCGTTACATATTTGCTGGAATTGTTTAACAGGGAATGAAAGTGGTACTTAGATTAATATAGTGTGGGAATGCCTACTAATCCAGGAGTTTTGGAAGACTTTTTGGGCTGTTAGGGGAAAAAATGTCCAGTAAGTAATACAAGCAAGAAAGAATTAATTAATTTTAGGGTAGCTCAGGATGTCAGCTTGACAGACATCATACACACCCTTATACCGACTGCTAAGAAGGCTGTTACCAGACATTGGAAATCCACTCAGCCTCTTAGCATAGAGGAATATTGTAACACTGCGTAGCATATAAGTTATGCTGAGATACAGATGGCACAACATAAGGCTAAGGACTTCCCCTTCATACAAAAATGGAATCAGTATGTAGAATTCCTCAAACTTTAATTCCCCTAACGTTTTTCATCTCATTGAAGTGAGGGTCAGTTCTAATCATACACATTTCAATTTCACAGATTTTGCAACCCCCCTCCCAGAAGACAACAGAAAAAATTCCTGTGAATGGGTGAGTGATATGTTTCCTTTATTCCTATACATTCATAGCATGTCTTACTATTTCACTTTATTCTCTATTCTTAGCTATACTATATGAAATTATCCTGTCATGCAAGCAAATGTCTTTTCTACTTCCTATAAATTCACTTTACATCTTTTTGGACCTTTACCCCCTTATTAGCAGTTATAGCGAGGTCTAGTTTTTTTTTTCTCTCTAGTCTAGTTTTATATCTGTAGCAGAGCATGTGCTATTAGATTTTGATGAGTGGTTATTTCTATTGAAATGAATGTATATGCATTTTCTGAAATAATGGATCTCAGTCACTTTACATACTTACTTCTTGTTATGAAAGTCATGTTTGCCCTTTTGTATGTCTGGACACAAACTTTATAAATAAAGTGATACAAAAAATATATATATATATATATATATATATATATATATATATATATATATATATATATATATATATATATATATATATATATATATATATATATATATATATATATATATATATATATATATCTATATATGTACATACATACATAGAAACCGTTTCCCCAACAGCATTTTTTTCATCTTTCTTTTTCTTTCTGATACTCTCTCTCTGTCTCGCTCTCTCTCTCTCTCTCTCTCTCATTCCCTACAGATTTAATCCCAGGTCACAGTTAGCATTGAAAGAAAAAAAATGGTTGCCAGTGAGATTTTGAAGGCTGCAAGTCAGAAGTGATCTGTGACTGAGACTGAATATATGGTCTGGATAGCCTGTAGTAGCTTTCTTCCCTGCACGGGACTCATTTGAACAGATATCTAACAGCACATTTGTCAGAGAATCCCAAAAGGGTATGTCATGGTAAAGAGCTCAAGATGAAATATATGTCTAGCAAATTGAGGATCCATATTTTTGTCTGAGGTAGGATAGATTACTTCAAAAATCAGATGGGATTACAAAGAGGCAAGCAACAAATAATGGAAATGCTGAAAGAGAAATATAATAAGTACGGAAGAGGTATTAACATCGATTACTTACCTTCTATGCTTAGAGAGGTCAGGTCCTACATATGATTAACAGATCACTGCTTCTGCTTTTAATTCTGTTTCAGCATTCTTCAATGAGCATGTATTTCAATTAAAAAATGCACTCGAGGCATATATCTATATTTTTTTAAGCCAGTCTGTAGCATGACATCCGCTTCACTATAGTTGTGATGGTTTTCTGTCTGTATGTAAGCTTGTGTGAAAGTGCAAGAAGTGGATTGCAGTAATGTTATCCCTTGTAAGCTAGACAGTTTCTTAGATTTATTTATTTTAATTATTTATTTATTTTAAATTTGTTTACCGGGATAGTCTGACTGAGATAAAACCATTTTTCAGTGGAGGCCCAGAGAGAAAACCTCCATGCATAGTAACATTGTATAGAAATTGGTCAGAATAATATTTTTATACCAGAGAGTAAGCATACATGGCTAGATGACTATTACAAGCTCAGGTAACTCTTACATACTAATATCACTTAGACGTTTATGTATAATGATGATTTCAATACACGTGAAAGTGTACATAGATAGTTCTTACAATGCTTAATTACAAGAACAGGTAAGGCATTTGGATTTCTTGTAAGCCTAATCTAATATACTACAAATATAATTTGATTGCAGAGAGTTGTGTTGAAGGATAAGGTATCAAAACAACATTAGACAGTTAGTAAAGGACATTAATAAATGTTAGAAGTTGAGGGGAAAGGAAAAGGCATAACACAGAAAAGCACGATGTTATGTAAATTAAAGGACATTCAGATGATAAGTTAGTTGTTTTTTCAGTCTGGGCTATTGTATGAGCAAAGCCATGAGTCTGCAAGATATGTTTTGAGAAGATTTTTAAATTGTATGGGATTATTAGAAGTTCTGATAGTGTGTGGGAGGGAATTCCATTTTTTGCACCATGGTTTGAGTATAGAGAATCACCTGCTGAATCTGATGATTTGGTGACCTGCAAAAGTGATGTATTCGATGAGCAAAGCATATGTTTGTTGGAGTAGGGATGTAAGAAATTTGTGAGGACTGGAGTTTTCTCCACCTGAAAAATTAATGTGTGTGCCATGATTAATTGTTTGTAGGCTAAAAACTGTGGCACCTCTAGACAGAAAAGTGTTTTTAGGGTGTGACAATGTTGTGTCACAGGTGTGGAGTCTGTGGCAAATTTTGTGATTTTATTCAAGCTTGACACTAGTTTGTCTAAATCTTTCTTTTTGAGAGTGGTGAGTATGAAGAGCCATAGAGAAGTGTTTACAGAAGGTGGGTTATGGCTATAGCTACATATATATCTATAGCAATATAACTATCTATTAGGAATTTTTTTGTTTCTATATAGAGTTCCTACTTTTTGTGCACTTTCTTGATCGTCTGTGATATGTGCAAGTCAAATATGAGCTTACTGTCAATAGTAACTCCTAGTAATTTTGTTTTATTGATTTTTTTTTCTGTTTTAATTTTGTTTTAGAATATATGTTTGCATTGTTATTAGCAGTGATGTGGAAGGTGGGTGGGTGGAGTTTGTTGTTCAGGAAGGTTGAAAGATCCTGAGTTTGGTTTTGCTGGGGTTGAGTATGAGTTGTGAGTCAGTCAGCCAAGCCAAGACTCTATTTCAGTGAAGGCCTTTTCGGTAGTTTCTTGAAGTTGCTGTGTAGAGGATGCAGCACATATATGTGTGGAGTCATCCGTGTATTGGATAATGGTAGCTAGGGGAGAAGCTGTATTCAGTTCATTACTAAAAGTGGTAAATAGAAGGGGACCAATGATAGAACCTTGTGGGATACCTAGATACTAGGTATCATTTCAATGAGTGCTCCTCATAGTGTGAAAAATATGGCTTTGTGAAACAATCAGCTCTATACAACACACACTCATTTACTCACAATCACACATATGCACACACACACGATTATTTTTAGTGAAACAAAAATCCATTTTCTTGTGAAAATTTTAAGACTTTTTGAAGACTTAACAGAACAGAAGTCTAGTCTCTTTACAAGAAATACAAATTAACCAAGTTCACTCAGTATTAGCTGCGGTAGCGTTGTCGCCTCACAGTAAGACGTTGTTTTGTTCGATTCTCAGCTAAAGCGTCTTCTGTGTGGAGACATGCATGAATGGGCATACCTTCGTGGAAGGTTGTGCATCTGAGCTGGCAACTCGGCACGTAAAAATCTACTGCCATTCATTAGCGGACTGGAGTTCCGCTGTGGCGACCCCTAACCGGGAAAAGCCGAAAGACAACAACAACAACTCAGTATTAACTGTTTTCATTATCTAATAAAATGCACAATATTCTGCAGTACTATTTTTATGTCTCCATGCTTTATCTTTATGGAGATAGTTTCAGCAGTTTCCCCTTTCCAAGGCGAAATCTCTCTCTTGCTCGCTTTCTCTCTCTCCTGTGTTTCAGGAACATCATCCAGGTTGTTTACTCCCTTCACGTAGAGCTCAGTGGAAACTGTGGCATAGTGGCTGCTGAGCATGAGATACTCATTGCTTGTATTGATGTTTTATCTAAAGTTTGGAATAAAGGGTGTGTCATGGAAAACAATTTCAGAGTTCTTGAGAAATACAGAACAGGCAGGAAAACCAGAGGGAGGATTTCCATGACAACAAATGTGGAGCACATATCACTTAGGTTATATCATGTTCATTATCTTTGGAGGTAATTATATTCCTGACCTTTTGGTTAGAAGAGGATTCTGAAGAGAGTCTAGAGTGAGCTATGTGTGAAGTGTATAGGTAGTCTGGATGGTGTGCAAGAACCACAAAAGTGGAGGTCTTCATTAAGCACTGATCTGATCCAATATAAAACAATACTGACAAATCCATATTTTGAGACATTTTCAGAGTTGACTGGTTCACCTTATAAATTCAAAGACACCAGGGGAGGCAGAAAACACTTTTGTGACCACTAAGATGTATGTGTTCTTCTCACCTCTAGGTGTTTTAGTTATTCATTAAGGTGCTGCCTGTGTCCATTAGTAGTACAAAGGAGCAGTCCTGAGGTACTCATTTCTGTTGCCCATCCATAGAGCTAAGATGTTATTGAAAATGGACAGGGATGAACTTTGTTTTATGTGGACAAGGAGTCTGTTCCACAGCAGTGAGATCCTCTGAAAGATATACCTGTCCTGACAAACCATTCTATTCACATTGCAGAAGAGTTGTTGATCCCTAGACAGAGTATTTCTGATGCCATGTGACTTGCTGATATGCAGTAAATCCATCAGGAAATCGGTTGGCGTATGCCTTGTATGCCAGACATAGATCACCTATTAGCAGTCTATAGTAACCAAGTACAGTGATAGGGCTTTGATTCTGTCCATGTAGGACATGTGGTTTATGGCTTGTATCCTTTTGAATATGTTTTTTTTTGGAGTCTGTGCCTGAGATTTCTGATTTCTGTAGCTATATTTGTTGCATAGCAATTTCTTTCTCAGGTTATTAGCATTGGCTAGTGGAACACATCAATTCTTCTATTTCTTCATACCCACTTTAGACATGCATATCCCATATCTAATGACTTTCATTTCTAACTGTTGGAGAAACGTATTGTATATATGTATGCTTACTCTGGGACTGCCCCCCATACTACTAATGGACAGATGCAACTCCTAAATGCTTTATCACATACATGAGTCCCCTCAAATTATCTACTGGTATGATCGCAGTTATTATCATTAGGGGTAACATATAATTATCAATGATGGGATGGGTAAGACCGATTTATAACCAAAAGGGATAGGTATTTGAGCCCAAAAAGGGAAACTGGCTAGGCTTAAATTGTCCTGCAAAAGCAACTATCCTAGTACTTACCTATGAGCCTATATGAAAGCTCTGTCAAAATTGATCTCAGTTTAAATATAAGTTTTGAAATGAGTTCTTATGGTTTGTTAAAAATTAGCTTCTTTTTCTTGACTGAACTGAACAGCACTTTGGATATCATATTTTATTTTCCTCCTCCTAGGCATTTTAGTCATTTATCATTCTTCTCCTAGCCAACTTTTGGAAACCTGATCCTCTTCTCATATTGGGCTTCACTATGGCCAATGTTCATGTAACAAATGTTGAAGATAATGGACTTGTAATGTAAATTGTTACACTAAAGGCAGTATACATGTTATGCAATGTACTGTACTGTGGACAGAGTGCATGTTAAATGATAAAATGTGCTGAGGGCAGTCCATATGTAACATGATGCATTGCACTAAGGGTAGAATGCATTTAAAACAAAGTACTGCACTGTAGACAGTGTGCATATGATATAATGTACTGAGGACATTGTACAAGTAACATGATTTGCTGCAGTGTGAATACTGTCCATGTAATGAGCTGCCCTGAGGTTAGTCCACATGTCACACAAAGTGCTGCTGTGTGGATAGTGTGCATGTAATATGATGTCATATACTGAGAGTAGTTTTGCATGTAATGTAATGAACTACATTGTTGATAGTGTTCATATAATATAACATACTGTTGACAGTGTGTATGCGCAAACACTTTGTCAACCATCACACAAACCCACTGCTCGCAGCACTATTGAAAAGTAAATATTATAATGTATTACTTACCATTTCCTGTCTATGACATGAAATTGCATGTGGAAACATAACAAACTGAAGGCCTTATCTCACAATATATCACATATTTACAATACAGGCATGTGATGCCCCCCCCCCCCAAGACCTGCAACCATAGTGTCTCAGTATGTTTGCCCACATATATAACCTACACAACAGAAATTAAAATCAAATATTGTGTGATATGCAATGCACATCAATCTGTTAACATGCAGAACTAGAACTATTGACCCATAAGCCTAAAAAGCCTTATCTGCAAGGCTAGGGTAGGAATCAGCATGGACCTTATCCACATGGCCATAGGTGACCCTCAACACACTTGACCTGACTCATTTTGATTTTGTCATGGGTAGAGCTTGCTTATTAAACATAGTGGAGTTCTTTGGTACTGACGCTAAATACCTGGATGAGGGATAACAAGATATGCTGCCTATGTTGAATTATCCAAGGCCTTTGACACTGTCCCCCGTTCAGGTATCGAAAATCTCCCATCTGATGATTAACCCATACATTACTAGATGGACAGTCAAATGTCTCATTAACAGAAAGCACACTGTCAAAGCTGAAGATTGCACCTCCACCACTAGACTACTTACAAGTGGCATACCACAGGGATCTGTGCTGGGCTTTCAACTGTTTGGAAACTATTTCTCTGAAGTCCAGGTAAAGGTAGATGGCCTGTGGCTTACCAAGTTTGCAAATGACTGTCAAATGGATGCAGTCATGTAGAGTCCTCCAACTATGTTAACATATTACAGAAGGGGCTGACACAGACAAATGATTGGTGTCAAACTCACAGACTCACAGACTGAACCTTAAAGCACAAAATGCCGCATTATCCCCTTTGGCAATAAAGTACCTCTGCTACTTATGATATACATAGTACCCCACTAAGCTCAAACACACTGTTGCGATACTTGGGAACACATGTTGATAGCAATCTACATTTTAATCATTATGTGTTCATAATGGTGAGACACACATTCTACATTGCACACCTCACAAATAAGGCCATCACATCCAAGACAAGGGAAGTCATAGCTCTGCTGTACTCTACCATTATCAGACCACTAATTGAGTACAATGCCTTTTGTCTGTACCTCACCAGATACCTGCAGCAACTGGAGAAAACACAGAGATTTGTGACCAGGAGAATCCAGGGCCTCCAAAACATGATATACATGGAAAGACTCAATTACCTGTCACTATACTCAGTATCATGCCGGCTGCTGAGAGGTTACCTATGCCCAAATGGAAATGCTGGACATCTGCAAATCAAATGAGACAAGAATAACTTGCTCCAGGGATATCAACCTAGCCTGTGACATAAACAGAACATGCTGATGAAACAGATATATTTCCCAACAATTGCCACTTCTCTGTGATAAGCTCCCACAGCATGTGAAGAAGTGCACCTCAAAGACCCTATTCAAGCACAATCTTGACAACTGGATGGCTGATTGCGAATTCACCCCTGTGGTGGAACCTATGTCCTTCATGGACAGGGCCAATCCATGCTGAATCATTCTGCTAACAATGACCATCTAACTATGCTCAGTAAGGGTACTTATGTTTTTACATGGCTAGGCCATCAAACTCTCTAAGATCATTAGGCTAGAAACCTCCTATGAACCTCTGCAGGCCTCCCAACATCTTCTCTCAAACATGCCCTGCTGATGTCATCTACTATAAGTTAAAGACACAAACAACAGGTAACCACTGCCAAAGGAAACCCAGAACAGACCACCAAGTCCAAACAAAAGAGCAGGTAATCCACCACAGGCAAAAAAATGATAAAACTTAAAACTTAAAACTTTATTTTAACAGGTAAAACTTCAGGAACCGGATAATTTCGGCAATTATGCCTTCTTCAAATCCTATATCAAAAGTCCTGAGATCGCTTATTTAAAGCGCAACTATCCAATCAACACAAAAGCATCATCCAATAGTTAAAAAGATATATAAAAACCTATTGGAAACAGAATCCCAAATCCATCTTCCTTCGTTGACCAATCCGACTTATGGAATCCGGCACACCTCCTTTTAAACCAACCCCATTTCTTTCAAATAACTTCCTGCTAAAACGGATTCTCAAATCAAAAGATAATAAAATGGCCAAATAGGGCCTAATATGTTAATTCTACAGCATTCAAGAATGAATCATAAAAGTTCAGTGCATTAGCCTATCATGATAGGCTAAGAGCGGAATAGTTGCTTGTCTATGGACAATGCACTGAACTTGTAAGATCCGTTCTTGAATGCTGCAGAATTAGCATATTAGGCCCTACTGGGCCACTCTATTATCTTTTGAATTGAGAACCTATTTTATGTGTTTTTAAGTGAGGGAAAACAAAGGATTCTGTTTTAATTGGTAAATGATGACGTAGGAAGGATGAAATGTCACTGAGTCTTTCCTTCATGTGAAGGTGATTGGAGGTTTACCAATCACACAAAGTAATAGTGCGGAAGTCACTGTGAAGACAATGACTGGTAGCTATTCATTTGTGAACTAAGCAATGATAGGCTAATGCACTGAACTTGTAAGATTCATTCTTGAATGCTGTAGAATTAGCATATTAGGCCCTATTAGGCCATTTTATTATCTTTTGAGTTGAGAATCCGTTTTAGCAGGAAGTTATTTGAAAGAAATGGGTTGGTTTAAAAGGATTGGCCGACGAAGGATGATGGATTTGGGATTCTGTTTCCAATAGGTTTTTATATATCTTTTTAACTATTGGATGATGCTTTTCTGTTGATTGGATAGTGGCACTTTAAATAAGCGATCTCAGGACTTTTTGTATAGGATATGAAGAAGGCATAATTGCCGAAAGCGCTTATCCAGTTTCTGAAGTTTTACTTGTTAAAGTTCTAAGTTTTACATTTTATCATTCATTTGCCTGTGGTGGATTACCCACTCTTTCTTTTGGATCTACTATAAGTTGACCTGCAATCTTGTGAAAGAATGTAAAGTACTGAGTTCTGTAGTCTGCATACTTAAATAAGTAGGTGTTCTGTTCTCACTGCAGTCAAGTGTTTGTGCGCGTGTCATTCCTCTATGAAAATCTGTATTGTTGAGAGGTATGGTATGTGTGTGTGTGTGTGTGTGTGTGTGTGTGTGTGTGTGTGTGTGTGTGTGCATGTCTGTTTGTGCATGCGTGTGCATGTGTTTGTGTGTGAGTGTGTTTGTGCGTGCGTGTGTGTGCATGCATATGTGTGCGTGTCTAGCCAGAACAGCAGAAGTGTGTATCCTATAGTTACTGATCCAGTCCCATGGATTGACAATATTTTGATATTTGCACATGCCTACACATCCACTTCATGCATACCTCCAAACATCTTCTCTCCAGCATGCCCTGCTGAGTGTCATCCACTATAAGTTGACCTGCAGTAGAGTAAATGTCATACTTGTACCATGGCACTTGCGTAAAGTAAAGTACTGAGTTCTGTGGTCTGTGTACTTAGGTGCGAGTTCTATTCTCACTGCAGTCAAATGGAGTAGTGTGCATGTGTATTTGGTGTCTGTGGTGTCTGTGTGCACTTGCTTGACATTACAGACAGCCTTTTACTCCAGCATATAGGACACTGTTATTGCCATATTCTCCTCACCTAATGACCATTGATGTCATCTGCTGTATTTGATTTGTGGATGTGCATCATTCCCACTAGAGCAGGGTCAGAGACTGGCCTTGAGGCTACTTGGAAGTCACCTTATCCTATATGATACAGATTACAGTGACATGGATTTCAATCTATCTACATACAGCATGCATGTTTTGTATTCACTGTGTTTTCCTACTGAGTAACCCATATGGTCTGTCCAGCTGCTGCATGTGTCTGGTGAGGTACATGTGAAGAGTGCATTATACTCTATATTATTTCTGATGAGGTTCAAGTACAGTGTTGTAATATAATCCCGTGATCTGAATACAATGGTGTGACTTATGAAGTGCACAACATAGGCTTTAAATACCAGTATGAGCACTTGGTTGTTGAAGTTCACAGTGCTATGTATGTGTGTTCTAGCAGGACTGTCGTCAATGCTGTAATTAGCAGGTAATTCTACATTGCAGAAGGCCAAAATAAAGACACATTTTTGCATTTATTTGTAGACCATGTGGCTTTGTCACTAATCATTTGTCTGTGTTAGCTCCTCCTGTAGTATATTATAATGATAGGTGGCCTCAATGATTGCACCCAGTATGCAAGACTCAACAAATGCAGTAAGCCAAAGACTGTATACTATAGCCTGAACTATCAAGAAATAAATTTCAAACAGTAAAGGGCCAAGTACAGATCCTTGGGGTACACCAATGGTGACAGCTCTACTGGCACAGATTGATTCACCAGTTTTCACAGTATATGTTCTGTCAATGAGACAACTGGTTACCCATCTAGTGACATGAGGTCTAATCCCCAGCTGGGATAGTTTCTTAATGATCCCTGCATAGATAATTGTGTTCAAACCCAATGCCAGTTGAGTATACCAGTATGCATTGTCTTATCTTCATCTTACCTTCATCCAGGCCCATCACACAGAATCAATGGGCTGTGACAACATCACAGATCACCTATCACATGAGTCATCACATTTATTTATTGCATTTGTTGACCGGGAAAGTCCACTGGGCCTAAAATGAGCCCATTTTCAGTGGAGGCCCAGGGAGAAAGCTCCACAATAATTACATACAAAGATCTATAAAAGCATAATATACAACCAAGAATAATGATTAATACATTTATCTTGAATAAAAATAATGTAAATAAAATAGAAATAATAAAAGGCATATATTCAAGTAACACAATATTAAATAAGTCTGCAAAGTTCATAGCGGAAGGAATAAGTACAGAGTAAGAGAAGGAGGAGATAAACGGGTAAGTGAGGCTAAAGAAAAAGTGAGCCTAAAGAGACAGGAAGGCAGTGAATAGGCAGAAAGAGTGGAAGAAGTGGTAATACTAGAAATGTACAGAGGTGAAATCACCAGGGAGAGAAGTCAGAAGGTGGAGTTGTGAATAGGAATACAGGAGCATAACCAGTGAGAGGAAAGATGTAGTTTGAGGTATTTTTTAAAGGAGGTAGGATTGCTGATAGTTCTGAGAGAAGGGACGAGATTATTCCATGCCTTAGCAACAGTAAAGGAATACAGCATTTGGTCAGCTGAAAGCTTAGGTTTCTCTATAGACAGTAACATTTTGTTTTCAGATCTTAGGTGTCGAGCAGGGTGGTACATAGTCATTATGAAGGAGAGGGAAGGACAGGTGTCAGGGTGGTAGATGCTTGTGGGCTGTAATTAATTGTAGAAAAGTGAGGTAGTGAGGGGATTCTAGCCAATTTATTTGATGCAGAGAGGAACAGTGGTGGGTAGAAAATTTTGCATTTGTAGCAAATTTAGCAACTTTGTTGTAACAAGTGTCTGGTTTTGTTCTCAAGTAGGACTGTAGATTGGTAAGAATGGGCGCATCATATAAAAGAGTTGGAAGCAGGAAATATGAGCTTGAACTTCATATACATTCATACGTACATACAACTTCCTGACACAGTTGAATGCACATTTCAACACACCCTTTATACAAACTATGTTGTTATAGAAGGGTGATTTTCACATGCAACTGTTTGAGTTTCGGGGGTGACAGCTCCAGATGCATGCATATATAGACACATCCCTACTCTCCTTATCTGTGAGGTAGACCAACATGTCATCATGGACCTTTTCTAAATGGACACTAGTGAAAGCCCAACTGTGTGCAAAAGACCTCTGTGAGTTGTTGATAGTACATTGTGTCTGTTACATCTGTTAGATGCCCTCAAATAGGTCATAGAGGGCATGCATGATGGCAACACCATCAGCTTTTTGAACTTGACAAACAGAAGGCATTTGACACAAATCCACACTGAGGTATTCACTCAGGACTGTCAGATGTGGCCATGTACACCTAAATCACCAAGAGGGTGGACCAGTATATCATATACATGGCATCTAAATATGTTGACATGTGTGAAGTGACCTATATCTCAGGTCCAGTGATCAGGTCCGTACATCAGGGTTGTCTACTAGGCCCTTATCAGTCCATTATTTAAGTGATGGACATCAAAGATGACAGAGACATTCCATGTCCAAACAGCTGCCTGAAGGACTACAAATTGTGGGCAATCATTGACTCCAACTATGATATTAGCATAATACAGACAGTACCAACACACACCAAATATTGCTGCCATATCCATTACAACACCTGCAATAACAAGAAAATATGGGGGTATTTGTTACATCAGGCAAACAAATACACAACCCAAGTATAATGTAAACATCACACTCTATAATTAGACCAATAGGTTTGTGAACTGTGTCCTGAGTAGATGATATGTGGAACATCCATCAGCATGTGGTCACAGTGCTGACTACACCCTTGTATGTAACACAACTACTGAGAATGTGAAGGATATCCACATCAGAGACCATAATATCTCCATACTTCTCAGCCTTCACTACACAAATAATTGAGTACAATGCACCCTTCTTCATGTACCTCCCTACTTATCTTCCAGTGATGTGTAACTGACAACCTTTGTCACACCGACCTATCACACATCTTATTGCCCATACCTTGGAATTCTTTTTGGGGCATGAACACCAGCTGCATGTGTGGTACCTGTTCTAGTAATGCACACAATACATACATAGGTGTCTGACAACATTAACTCTAGTAAATCCTTATATATCTTTTGTATCTACCTACCTCCCGGAAACAATATCAGCATTTTAGAGGATATTCTGAGCTGGATCTCGACATCCTTCCCACAAGAAACAATTATCCTAGGAGACTTTAACATAGATTGGAAAAACATAAATACTGAACATCCTACCTCTCACATTAACCTTCAAGGCTTCTCTCAGACCATTACCTCCCCAACAAGAATAAACAAACCAAACAAAAAAGAGAGCACTCTGGATTGGATCCTTATAAATAATTACCACCAAAATTATACAGTTGGTATCCTCCCTGATGATGTAAGTGACCATTCCTTGACTTATATAATCAGGCATAAGTTTAATACCTCTCACCTAACCTCATATAAGAATATACGGTCCAACAAGCAATTTAACCAACACCTTTTCCAGAGTGAACTCAGGGCCTGTGATTGGTCTCAATTAAAAACCCTCCCACTTGAGCAGGCTGTTGAATATTTCAACTCTAAGTTCTTAGAAATCCTAGACCACCATGCTCCTAAACGTACTATCAGAACTAGGTCCAAACCTGTCCCCTGGCTTACAAATGGAACCAAGAAAAAAATCCTCCTCAGAAATAAGGTCTGGTCTAAGTGGCGAACTACCAAAAGTACATCAGATCAACAAAGCTTTAGACATATGAGGAACATGACAAAAAAAATATATTCTCTCAGACAAAAAAAACTTCTACTGTAAAATGCAGCAAATAAACCAAAACAACCCTCAAAAATTATGGGCTAGTATCAATAAACTCCTCTATCCAGGTCACTCCAGAACTCCAACCTCAACAGGTGCAACACATGAGACTCCTATCCAAACTGCCAATGCTTTCAATTCCTTCTTCACAGAGGCTATCCAATTTCTAGCCAGTCAGCTAGCTCCTGATACAGCCAGTCTTCATAACTCTTCTCCAAGCTCTCTTCCTACCTTCCAATTTCTACCCACCTCTACAAATTATATCTATAAACTCATTCTAAAACTGAAACCTTGTACTCCTTCTGCTGATCAGATCCCAGCCGAATACCTGCAAAAAGCAGCTAAAGAAGTAGCTTACCTGATATCCATCCTGATTAACAGAACTACTAATGAAGGAATCATCCCTGACATATGGAAAATCTCACACATTATCCCCCTACACAAGGGTGGTAACTCAAATGAATACTCTAACTATCGACCTATAGCCCTACTATCCCCCTTAGCAAAAATAATGGGAAATGTATTCACCTTCAGCTTCTAAAACACTTAATTCAACATAACATACTTGCTGAAAGTCAACATGGCTTTAGGCCATTCCACAGTACTACCACTGCCCTCTTATCTTTCACTGACACCATAAACAAAAACCGCAATAACAATGTTCTCTCTTCCTCTCTATTTATTGATCTCTCAAAAGCATTTGATATTGTAAACCTCTCTCTACTTATAAATATTCTGAAATCACTCTCTCTTGATACTTTGGCTATACAATGGTTTTCTTCTTATCTCAGCAATAGGCAACAAGCTGTGATCTGGGAGAATAAACTATCATCCCACCTTCCAGTCTCACTCAGTGTCCCTCAAGGCTCCATCCTAGGCCCTCTCTTATTCTCAATATTTATCAATGATCTCTACCTAGCTATTCCTCAGGCAACATGCATACAATATGCAGATGATTCAACTTTAATCTGTGCAGCTGAATCTTCATCAGAATTACAATCCCTAACTCAGAAAATATTTAACATAGTTGAGACTTGGTTTATAAAACGTCTTCTCCTGAATCCCCCCCCCCCAAAAAAACTCCTTCTCTTCACACCTACCCGTAAATCCATGCCCTTAGATTTCTCTGTCATTTCTAAAAATGGCACCCTCATGTCCCCTGATTCTACCACCAAACTCCTAGGAATAACTATAGACAATCACCTCAGCTTTGATAACCATATTAACAATACTATAAAAACAGTCAACAGAACAATGGGCTCCCTATACAGGACTAAATATTTTCTCACTCCAACCGCCAGTACTACTATTGCCCACTCTCATCTAATCTCAACACTCCTCTATGCCTCACCTATTTACACCAACCTATCCAAGAAGAATCTTTTTAAACTCACTACATCTTACAACAACATTGCCAGATTTGCTACTGGTAATCGCTTTAGAACTCATCACTGCCAGAATCTAAAACAACTAGGATGGCTTGAACTGCAAAATCAGCTTCATTTTAGCCAACTAACCATTGTTCATAAGATCCTCAACCAGCCCAACAACACTCCTATACTCTCAAACATCATTACCCTATATAAAAATCTTAATTCCTTACGCTCATCTAACAAACCTCTACTTACTATTAATAAGTCTAATAACATGGCAGAAAACTCTCTGTTTTCTTACACAACTGGGAAATACTGGAATCTTCTACCTAGTGATCTTATATCACTTCCTTCCCTACCTCATTTCAAACAAAAACTCAAAATGCACCTTAGAACACACTGGTTGTGCCCTTGCACTAACCCTGACTAACATATAACTCCAGTGACTAAGTTTCTCCTAACTTCTCCTCAATTATAATTTAATGCTCTTTCCGCAAACTTTAGAAAAATATCAAACCTACTTTAGTGATGTTCTACCTCACATGGATATCTCATTCATCATGTTAGCAACACTCTTATACAACCATTATTATGTAATTGTAAACCCTAAGTTTAATCTACCTCACGTGAATATGTTATCCCATATTATTGTAAATATCTGTCTTGTAATAAACTGTAAAACGCCTGTATCTACTGCTATGTTAACTTGATTGTAACCTGACAAACACTTTTTGTATTTGCAACCTCATACATTTTGTTATAATGTATCTATCTTTGGAGCTTTTCTCCCCAGGCCTCTACTGAAAATGGACATATATCCAGTTAGACTAGCCCGGTCAACAAATGTAAAATAAAATGTAAAATAAAATAAATAAAAATTAATGGCATGGGTAACATTCGTGGCAATGTGGATTGTGCTATCTATCTATATATATATATATATATATATATATATATATATATATATATATATATATATATATATGCATGTCATGCACACCAGTCAGCTAGCCTGTATTGATCATTATGTCACATACAGGTATAGCAGTGTCCCTCATAACACCTCCAGCAGATGTTATGGTGTCAGGACAGTGTGCGTGATTAACCTCATAGAGTGTGGATGCATCATAATAGTTGTACAAGTGCGTTTGTGCAGAATCATCTCTGTTCACCCTAAATCACATATGTTATGTCAGAGACGTGGGATTACTGGTGGTATTATTCTGATACTGTCAATGATTATGCTTGCTTCTTTTAATGTTGTCCATGAGCCCTTACCTGTATCCCACTTGCTGGAGTCCCCTGCTGAGATTATACTCATATTCAGGCAGATCAGTTTAAAAATCTTCACAATATGCACCCTATACCAGCTTTATGTAACATCCCTGATAGATGTCCTCTACATTATTCATGTAAGGATGGTTGTCTCACATAGACACAGATTGTTATATCACCTTGTGTGAAAGTCACACTGTACAGTCCCTACTGTACCAGATTAATATGCTATTGATGTTGCTGCTACAACCATCTTCAATTGACATGCCCTCATCTAGTGTACATTAGGTTGTTCCACCTACCCTCTTTCCATGTGTTCATTCCTACAATTCATCTGTGTGTCCCTATTGAATAAATATACTTCTTTTGAGTGTTAATTTTACTTGGCAGTCCATGTACCCCTACAGATTATTTACACAACTTCATTACAGAATGTCAAAGAATGGGATTTCACAATATTCTGCACTATAAATACACTGTCCTGTACTGTGTTTGGATCAAATTCTTAACCATCGTACCTCTTAACTGCCAAGATTTTCACAAAATGCCCAGATTTTTGCCTTTATATCTTTTGGTGTGTTCCTTATCAAATTTGTGTTTTTTTGCCATATCATGGGAATGATCTCAGGACAGATGTGACTTAGTAATTACATACATTTGAGTTTCAGGCTTCAAATCCATCAGAACATGTATCTTAACATAAACGTCTGGTTATTCTAGCACATTTCTAATTCTAGCACATTTCTAAAGTGCACACATATCAAATATGTCCCTATTTATGGGTCATTGTCCCCCTTTATGTTGGCCTTTGTCCAGATGCTTGTACTAAAAGACTGAGAGCTATCTGTGAAGCCCTGGTGATCATTGTAGCATTTCGTGCAAAACCACAGACCTTTAGTGCTCTGATTTAAACAGGATTGCTATCCATGTTCACTTACATGGTTTCGCTGCCAAAAACACTGCTACCAGCCACAAAACCTCACTTATTTACGTTTAATGCAGTATAAGGCATGAATATGCAATGAGTGCTGCTGCTTATTGTTTATCACATATAATCTCTGTGTAGGCTTTGCACAAACCCTATATGGAGTTTATTTAATCCCAGGGATTATTTTATATTCTGACTTTATATGTGGTATTCTACTTGCGTGATGTATTTGTTAATATATTTAAGCGATTCAGAATGGTGGACTCTGTATTTACAGACTTTCTTTACTCTTTAATATATTTTAAACTCTTATTTATTTATTTGATTACTTATTTTTTTCTATGAATTTATTAGATTTAGATACTTAGATTATACTTTGTACAGATAGGATGACAAAGAATATTAATAAGAATACTGGAGTTAATGTAGTTATGGCAGCAGTAATACATAATCATTGGCAAAAATGAATATGTCAAAAACACAAAAAGAATTAGAAGAACATGATATAATCATGACCAGGAAAGGTATAAAAAATAGGAAACAATTATAAGATTGCTTTCTTTAAAGAATTTATCAATGCTGTCATTACTTTGTAATGAAGAAATTAACACTTTTAAAATGAAAACAAATGTAATAAATATTAGTCATAAAAACTGAGAAAATTAAAATCTTTGAGTAGTTATCAAGTAAAAGTAATACGATCACAAAAGGAAAGATGTTAATTAAATAATAATATTGTTTATAATTAATAGCTATTAATCTGTTAAAACAAATAGTCTGCTTATAGTTACCAATAATAAGTTTGTGTTACTGATTGTTGTTTGAAAAATCAATAAAAAACATGTTTAAAAAATCCTTTACTCTTCAGATTTTTGTTTCATGGATTCCTGAAGGAGGATATTCTTCAGATTTAATTTCACTGATGTCCTGATGGAGGACACGTAACTGTGTACTCATATAAGGAAAGTTATTTAATTCTAAAGCACCATAGGTATATACAGAACTAGCTGGATGTTTGCAGGTGAGTTCCCTTACTATAAAACATAACTGAAGAATATTAACTTTGTATTCAAAACAGGGAAGGGAGTTGATACCAAATGACCAAAGAAAATTAGGCAAAAGATAACTTACCGGATGTTTGAAGGTAGCCTTTTATAACAGCCAGCAGTCCCATTCCTGAAGACCTGAACTGCATTGCTAGGACATAAATCGATCTCTTTTAAATGCAGATCAGATCATGAGTGGCACAGTAAGTAAAAATCAAGATTAAAATAATAATGCTAATGAAATAGCACAGTGTAGCTGGGCATACTCTACATGTTTTTCCTGAGCATCTGAGAAATGTTATGGGTCAAAAAGCACAGAATGTTCTGAACTGTCAAGTTAATGCTTTCTGTGAAGGAATATAGAAACATACTTAGAAGATAGAAATATAGCTCTAAAAACAGCCTTTTTAAAATCAGAGTTATAGCTTGATGTTAATATGTTCCATTGCAACGTGTACTTAGGCAACATTTTGTACACAGAGAATATTTTATAGAAGATATGTGGGTTGTGCAGGAAACTGTATAAAGTCTGAATTAAATTTCTTGCCAAATCCCTAACTCCTGCAGGACCAGACTTGTATGCCTGATGTATAGTGCTTCCATCCAACTATATATAAACTGAAATTTATTTTTTTCAGGACATACGTTAACTATTTATTTTATTTAGTACATACTTTAACTGATTTTTCCTTTTCTTTTCCTCATGTGAATTTCTGATCTTTTTGTAATGTTTTGCAGAAAAGTACAATGACATTTTTTGGTGGTCCCCACTCCAACATGACCACCAATTTTCCCTCTCAGCCAATCTGTAGAATATTTTTCTTCTTTGGGCAAGATCCTGTGAATCCTTTAACTTTTTTAACAAAGTAAGAGCACAGAAAATCTATTTATTTCCTTAGAGGTGGTACCATCATCAGGTTGGAGGTATGGCTATATTGCTTTATACTCCTTCATTCCCACCCCTTGCTGTTATGACTTCTGCAATTGCTTGCTCCCATTAGTACATGTGTGTTGGACACATGCAAGCCCCTTGATTCTGTGGGTCACTGGGAGGTAGGAGGTTCTGTTATCACCCCAATCTATGTATGCTGAATACCATACATGCAACACCTCCCCCATCTTCCCAGGATGAATAAGTTGACAGCTTATACTTACTCCCACTGTCCACTGCCTGGATTCTTCAGTGCCCAATCTAACATAAGTCATCAGGGTTATAGTCAGGGTTTACCCCTCTTCATTATGGATCCACGATTACTATAACAGAAGCTGCATTTTGTTAAGACCTAGTTTCTTGTTTGCCACATATCTCTTGAGTACACAAACCTTTTTTTTAAAACCTCTTCAGTCACTGATTTAAGGTGTTTCATTCCTACAGGATCAATAGGCATGGCTGTCCTGTACTCCCATAACTCATTACAGCCGGGTGACACCTGTCGGTGCTTCCGCAGTTACATCCTACTGATGCCTCTAGGCATCAAATATTTCTTATTCATATTTGCAGTAGTAATTTTGAAACCATACTACATACAAAGTGTTAAAATGTTTCATCTTAAAGCTTATATAATGATATTTGGCCTCTGTCTAGTGAAAGTAAAGAGATATTAATTGCTGTTCATATAATATTTATTTTATTTATTTTATTTTATTTTACATTTGTTGACCAGGCTAGTCTAACTGGATACATGTCCATTTCCAGTAGAGGCCCGAGGAGAAAAGCTCCACTGTAACAGTCTATGGTAACACACTTAAGAAAAAAATATATACAATAGTTTAACTAAAACTACTAAGCAGGAGTTAGTAACTAATTAGAATACAGAACAACAGAAAAGCAATTAGTGTAATAAAAACACACAGCAATAAGAGCAGTATTATAATACAGAATGACATTTTTTTTTTTTTTTTTTTTTTTTAGCATCTTAGAGGTGATAGGGGGTAAAACATAAGCAAAGTATGTAGTGGTAATAGGAGGTAAAATCATAAGAAAGAGGAAGTCACAAGCTGAAAAGAGTCAAGGGAAAAAAAATTGAAGTGGTGGGAGGAGTGGTATAAGCTAGATGGAGACAAGGTAGAGTGAGAGAAGGAGAAGTAATACTTATCTATATGATGGGTTTGTACAGTGCAGATAGAGGTGTTTGGAAAAGACATGGAAAGATGTGGAAGTAGGAAACGAGAGTCAGTCAGGAGAAGAGCAAGGGCAGAGCCAATGTGATTTGAGGTGTATCTTTAAATGTTTCTTGAAGAGGGGTATTGAGGTCAAGGTAGTAAGTTCACTAGTGAGCGTGTTCCAGTGTGTACCCACAGCATTTGAGAAAAGGGAGTCACCTGCTTTGTTCTGAGATTTACATGTGGCTACTAGAAGTTTATTAGCTGATCGTAGGGTAGTTAGATTCTTATAGGGGGAAATAAGAGTATTAAGAATAGGTGCCTTAGAAGGGAAGTGGAGTATCCTGTGGGTAATAGTCAGTTGTTGAAGTAGAATGAGATTTTGCAGTTCAAGCCAACCTAGCTGTCTGAGATTTAAGCAATGATGAGTCTGATATGGGGCACCTGTAGCAAACCTGACAATGTTGTGGTAGGATGAGGCTAGTTTTGATAGGTTTGTTTTTGATAGGTTAATAAAGGTTGGAGAGGCATACAGTAGTGTTGAGATGAGATGTGTTTGAGCTAAAGATATCCTAGTCTCTGGTGTGAGAAATTGTTTAAGTCTATAGAGTGCACCTATTTTTTTGTTAACTGTTTTTATAGTTAAATTGATGTGCGCATCAAAGTTTAGTTGATTATCAATTGTCACACCAAGCAGTTTTGTAGTGCTGTCGGGTGATATAATTGTGCCATTGTTAGAGACAATAGTAAAGGAAATTGGGATGGACTTATAAGTTGGAGTAATCAATAGTAACTTAGTCTTTTTAGGATTAAGGAGGAGACAGATGTGTTTGAACCAATTTTCTGCTGCAGTAAAAACATTTTGGGTACATGAATGTAGTTCAGCAGGAGACATTGCAGTGCAGATGAGTGTAGAGTCATCTGCATACTGAATGCAAGTGGAGGATGGGAGGGAGGTATTCAGATTATTAATAAAGATGGAGAAGAGTAGGGGACCTAGAATAGAGCCTTGTGGGACTCCAATAGAGACTGAGAGCTGGGAGGATAAATGACTATCCCAGAGTACTGCTTGTTGTCTATTTGACAGGTAGGAGTTGAACCACAGAATAGCCATTGTGTCAAGAGAAAGGGATTTAAGCATATCAATCAGGAGATGGTGATTTACCATATCGAATACTTTTGAGAGGTCAAGAAATAATGCAGATGAATATAGATTATTGTTGCGATTTTTGTTGATGGTGTCTGTAAAGGAGAGAAGGGCAGTGGTGGTACTATGGAATGGTCTAAAGCCATGCTGTGAGTCAGCAAGTAGGTTATTATGGAGAAGGTGTTCTAGAAGTTGTTGGTGGACACATCGTTCCATGATTTTAGCTAGAGGAGAGAGTAGGGCTATAGGACGGTAGTTTGAAAGTTCAGTTGTATTTATTTATATTCCTATGGTTTTCATGCTTTTCTAAATATCTCAACAACCAAGTAGCACAGACAGAACTGTTAAGTCTCATATGAAAGCTCTCAGCTGGATGAACAAAATGCAGTGTGTGTGTGTGTAACTTGAGTGGTTGTTGAGATTTTGTAAGTTGTTTACAAAATATTACAAACTTAATAGTTACTGTGTTTACTGTGACTTATATAATCCAGTTTAAACCAAAGAACATAAGGAATACTACCACGATAATATAGTCTGTGCTGAAGAGTTTGCCATTTACACTTCTTTAGTAACAGGTATGGTTCTAGAGATATGAACATTTGTTTGAAATGTGAGGACATAATTTCATTCTATCAAAAAGCTTAGTCTTTACCCTTTGGAAGCTATGGTGCAACCTCCCAGAGCTCCACTGGATGGAATGAGGAGATTAGTCCATGTTCTGAATGTTTTTTTTACATATATCACTACATAAGTTCTATTTCTAGCACTTTCCTAGAGCCCTAAGAAAATATTGCTCCACATTACTGAGAGCTGTTCAAATGCAGTTAGATTTTCCCATATTCTCCTGTGCCTTTAATCTTTACATCCTCATCTGATAATTTTTCAGCATCGCTATTCCATAGTCAGTACCTTCTGTTTGCTTCATTCATCTGCCTCACAACAGCTGTTCATTTCTCTTTTTCTGTTCCCACAATATTTCTTTCATTCTTTAGTTCCTTTGAGTCATATTTCTGTTATACTCTCTTACATAACTAACCCATTCTTGTTAGTCATGTTTATAATATTCAAAGTCCGGCTTGATTGCTGTGTATTCTAATTTCTCATACCTAGATCATCTGCCCTTGCAACCACAAAATGTTCCAATATCCTGCACATGGATCTGCATGTGACTTCTCAGATATGATGCCTTGTACTACTTGACAGTCTTTTATCACCTGACTATAATACAGTTGTATATACACTACATATATCCACACTAAGTACTCTTCTCCACACTCCTTTTTCAGTTTACAGTGCACCGGACTAACCATTTTTTTTGTTTGACACATTTCTGTCTTCACCATACCAAGCATGTTCCAGTGTCCCATACTTCCCTCAGCCCTACTTCTACATTTTTCCTCATAAATCTGATACACTACCTACCTATGTTTCTTGGATTTTGTGTATTCCGTTCAGTTGTTATTTATAGACAGCATTGCTTCTTTCTCTGCTTCTACTAGCTAGCCATGATTCCTTCAGGCTTCTTCTGGTTTATCTGTCATATAGAGTTATAAAATTGAAGTGTGGAGGTGAGTGATGACAGTTTATGAATTTTTGAACAAATAAGAATCCAAACTCTTTACTATAAATAAAAAGATATATTTTGTGATGAAAACTGCTTAGTGTAAAACAAAGTTGTTTATTAAATGGAATATACCAGGGATATTTGATCCTTCTAGTGACATGATGAGAGAAGGTAATGGGTAAAAGAAGGCTTAAAGCAAATCATACCTGCTTTGCTTTTAAATTAAATACTGATAGGACGCAAGGAGCCTTTTCAGACAAAGTAGAATGTCAAACTTATTTATTTATTTATTTTACATTTGTTGACCGGGATAGTCCGACTGGATACATGTCCATCTTCAGCGGACACCCGGGGAGAAAAGCTCCAAGGTAGAACATACAGTAAAAATCACAAACTGATTACAAGTTATGCACAGTTTATAGGCTCCAGTTAAGCAAGCAGGTAATATAATCATACATTTTTAACACAGTGTTGACAAATTGACTAGGCAATGTAACATGATTACAGACTATAGAGGTGGATCTAGTCAGGTTTTAAAGAAGGACATAGTGAGTTTTAAAGTATAGCTTGAGCCTTTTTTGAACTGAGTAAGAGAGCAGGAAGAGAGTTCCAAGTTTTGCCAACAGAGTTAGCAAACAGAGGGTCCCCAGCAGAGCTGTTGGTTTTGGATGTTTGAACCAGTAGTTTATTAGAAGAAAGAAGGGGCCTAAGGTTGCTATAGGGGTTGATGATATTTTTAAGTGCGGACATATTATCAGGGTGGTTGAGAACTTTATGGGCAATTATAAGCTGAATATACTGAAGTAGGCTAGGCCATTCTAGCCAAACCAGAAGATTTAGGTTGTGACAGTGTTGGGTCCTATAGGCCATGCCTGTTGCAAATCTAGCAATATGGTTGTAACAGCCAGAGAGTTTACTAAGAGTGGATGTGTTCAAATTAGTGAGTAGAGGGGAGGCGTAGAGAAGAGTGGAGCGTAGATGGGAATGAGTAATAGCAGTCCTAGCAAATGCAGTAAGGAAAAGTTTGATCTTATAGAAGGAGTCAAGTTTTTTGTTAATGGTTTTGATAGTTTGATTGACATGGATTTCAAATTTGAGAGTGTTGTCTACGAGTTTGGTTTGCGCATCTGGGGAGATAATGGTACCATTATTAGATTTTATGGTAAAGAGTAGTGAGGAAGACTTACAAGTGGGGGAGAAAAGAAGAAACTTTGTTTTGTTAGGGTTTAATATCAGCTGATGGTTAGAGAGCCTGTTTTCAACTATATTGAAAGTATTCTGGGTTAATGTCATTAGATCTGTCGGGTCGGTGGCTGAATAAATCAAGGTGGAGTCATCCGCATATTGTATACAGGTAGCATTTGGGATGACAGTGAGAAGGTCAGTAATAAAGATAGAGAAAAGAAAGGGTCCTAGTATGGAGCCCTGGGGGACTCCTAGGGTGAAGGGTAGATGGGTTGATAGTTTGTCCTGCCATAGGATGGCTTGTTGTCTATCACACAGGTAAGATTGAAACCATTGAAGTGCACAGCTATTTAGTGAGAATGCCTTACGGGTTGCATGAATATTTGGTAGGTGACCATATCAAATGCCTTGGAGAGGTCTAAAAAGAGGGCTGAGGAAACCTTGCTATTATTTTGGTTATGGTGCATGGTGTTAGAGAAGGATAGGAGAGCTGAGGCTGTACTGTGGTGTGGCCTAAAACAGTGCTGAGAGTTAACCAACAGCTTATTCTGGGAAAGATAATGCATAAGTTGTTTATGGACACACTTCTCCATAATTGTAGCCAATGGTGACAGAATAGCTATGGGTCTAAGGTTTGACAGTTCAAAGGAGCTGCCTTCTTCATGGAGTGGTATTACATGAGATATTTTCCAAATGGAGGGGATGGTGGCTTCAGATAAGGCTCTGTTGATTATGATGGAGATGGTGTATGCTGTGGCATCTGCTGCTTTTTACAGATACTCTGGTGGGAGGAGATCAGCTGTTGGAGCAGATGATTTTAATTTCTTAATTAGAGATCTGATAAGTGATGTAAAAACAGGCTGAAAGCTAAAGGAGACTGGGGTATTAGCTAAAGGAGAGTGGGGTATTAGCTAAAGGAGAGTGGGGTATTAGCTGTGGCAGAATGTGGGTTGGAGCAGCTGGGTGCCAGTTGGATGGCTAGGGATTGGGTAGTTTCTGTGAAGAAACTATTGAAGGTATTTGCAATATCCTCTGGGGGTTTATGGTTGGAAGCTGATGGGGAAGGAGTGGAGGACTGTCCTGGGTGAAGAAGTTTGTTTATTCCAGCCCAAAACTTTTGAGGTTTGTTGTGATGTTTTGTTGAAGATTGTAGTAGAAGTTTTTTTTTGTCTAGTATAATATATTTTTTTTGTGTGATTCCTTAGCTGTTGGTATCTGAGTTGATCTAGTGAGTCTTTTGTTGCATAACATTTGTCCCATGCCTTATTTCTAGCTATGATTTTAGATTTGGTCTGTTTTGAGAGCCACGGGGCAGTTTTTGTTTCGGTTCTAATGGAGCGAGCAGGAGCGTGAGAATCAAGAATAGTGAGGAATATGGAATTAAAGTATGCTTTCGCATTGTCCAGTGAAAGATGCTTTAGTACTAACCAATTGCAAGCTTTAAGTTAATTTTGAAAATTGGTGGAGTTGAAGTTCTTATTATTTTCAATGGTTTTAAAGATGGTTTGGTGGGGGTTGTCCACCTTGTGCTTGATAATGTACGTATGTAAGTGGTCACGTAGGTCATCTTGGAGGGTCCCTGACTTGTACATATAGGGGTAGCTGTTGATAAGTATTCAATCTAGGATACTGTCTTTGTTATTGGGATTGCCTGTCCTGGTGGGGGAGGATATGAGCTGTGTAAAACCATGTAGGTTGACATGGGTTGTAGGAGATTCTGAGGAACAGGTGTTCCAATCAATGTTAAAATCTCCAAGCACCATAGTTTCTTGGGGGTAGGTACTGGATAACCAGTGGAGGATGTCTTCTTGGGTGTTAGTATTATTACGTGAGGGAATGTAAATGCAGACAATGTTTATGCATTTGTTATTGTTAATCTGTAGTTTGGTAAGGTTTACTATCATTATGTCGATCGCAGTTCGTGCGATTGACAAAATATTGAATCTGGCTATCACTCGCTGTTGTCAGTTCTGACATTTCAATGCAGATCGCACTATAGTGGGGATTGGGAAATGTACCCTTTCCATCACTATAGAATGATCCAGGAGTTAGTATATTTAAGTAACAGGGGGTGTGGGGGGTGCAGGGGGGCTTGCTCCCCTGCAAACATGTTATTTACTGTGCAATGCACAGTAATGGTATCCCCGGAAGTGTGGTGACTGTTCGAAAATGTCAAAGTCAACATTTACAGTCACCACACTTCGATTTTATAATTGTTCATTGTTTTTACCTCGAAAAAAACACAATTCGCTGTTGAGTGATCTGGTTAAATGACAGTAAACTGTTGGTAATACGAATTTCTGCATTATTAAACTGGAGTGGTTGTACGGAGACCATAGTAACATCTAGTGTATTTTTATAGAGTACAGCTACCCCACCACCCTTCCTAGTAGTACAATCTAATCTAAGTATGTCGTACCCTGGTGGTGTTACCTCATTGTTTTTAGTTACCGGTTTTAGCCAGGTTTACGTAAGACATAATGCACTGGGGGAGTAAACTGCTAAGAGGACTTGCAGATTCTGTGTTACACAACAGAAAACAAAAATAGACTTGATAAAAGTTTACCAACAGATGCTATGCCAGTAACATGTATTTGGAAGTCACATTTTGCACCAGTGTGGGAATGCAAAACAATTTTAAATGGTATGTGTTTCTTCCATAGTCCAGCATTTGTTATTCACATTTCTCTTTTATATGTATACAGCAAGAATGCATGAAGAAAAATCTTTCTGGCCTTACTGATTAGTTTTTATTAAATGCCTTTGCATTTTATGGAGTTACAGTTGAGCTCACAGTAATTACTAGGAAAAAGCTGCTTGTATTAAAATTCTGCAACCCCTTTCTTACTCCATATCACGTTAATAAAAATAAGAAACTGCATTGAGTAGAAGGTTTCCAAGTTTGTTTTTTTTTTTCCCTCTGGGAGCTAGGATAGTTCAACAATGATAAAATATTGCTTTATAAGACTCTTCCAATCCAAATCTATACATACACACACACACACACACACACACACACACACACACACACACACACACACACACACACACGCACACACGCACGCGCACACACACACACACACACACACACACACACACACATATATATATATATATATATATATATATATATATATATATATATATATATATAGAGTTCCCCTTCAAAACATCTAATTCTTATAACACTGAGACTCAAAGCACTGACACCATACCATCGAAAATCCAAAACTGAAAACTCATAACACTGAATTTCATAACACTGAAAATGTATAACATCAAGTAGTGTGTGATCAATCATGTAAATGTTATAGTTTAATCTGTTAATCTTGTGGTATCACTATAAGATGTAATTTTTATTTATATAGTGTAGGAATTTATATTATTTAGGGTCTATATTAAAACACAGAAACAGATAAATATTGATCGCTCACATAAGCAAAAATACAGGAACTCAACATCACTATTGTTTGGGGCTGTGCCCCCCACACCCCCCACTAAATATATATTCCAACTCTGAGATCACACTACAGTGAAGAAAGGGCAAATATTCCAATCTTCACTGTACTGCAATAAAAAAACAAACAAACAAAAAAAAAAAACGAGCTCCTGCATATTTGTTCATGTGAGATTTCGATATTTATCACTTTCAGTGTTCTAATATAGACCCATTGTTCATATATTGTTTATTTTGCTAAGCTGTACATGTTTTTAGGCCATTCAGGTAAGTGATTTAGACATTTCCCAGGATTCACAATGCTTTATTTTCCATGCAGGAACAGAGTAACTGCTCCTGCATGAAAAATGTCCACCTCACGATCCAGGTACGTGCAGTTTTAATGTGCACAAGGGCCCTACACTGTTCCAGCATGGAAAGCCATGCTGTATGCTAATCAGCTCATTTGCTAGTGAAAACTATACAAATGAGCTGGATTAGTTATCCAGCAAAGTGGCATGTCTCCGTGCTGGAACAGTGTAACTTGCAGAAATGTATTTGGTTTGCAAGCTACACAACTGAGGCATGTCAATGCTCCAGAAAGCATGTATTAGTGAGGTTATGCATGCCAGTGGCTAAATATATGGCCAATGGCATGCAAAACCATTAAAAAAAATAAACTTTTATTTCTGTTGGCCGAACTTGGCCATTGAGGGCAGGGGAAGTGGTACGCTAGTGGGAGGGGGAAGCATATGTAGAAATGGGGGGGGGGGTAATATTTACAACTTTCTGCATTATGCCATTATAGTCAGTGGCATGCACAAAAGTAAACATTGCCAGGGAACAGTGGTTGCTAAGGGAGAATGCTCGTACTTAGTGCAGTAACTAGGGCTGGAAGCAGTGGGGTATGTTAATGAGGGGACTTATACTGAATCACAACTTAGTCAGGAAATTTTCTATGTGTCAGACTGCAGATAACCATGTAGGTGCTCTAACACGATAGTCTTGGCAGGAGGAGCAAGGAAAATGAAAAGGGGGTGTGTCATGCTTGGTGTAAGCATATTGGATGTATGTTGGCTGGTTCCAGCTTAGCTAAGTACAGCTAAGCGAGGGGGAGTGTCTAAGGCTGTTTACTCTTATTCCATGAAATGAGGAGCATGCTTGTGCCCAGGTGAGGGCCATAGCTTGATGTTTACACAGCACACAGGCACAAAGAGGCAAGAAATAGCAAAAGGCAAAGGAAGTAGCAGAACAAGGGAAACTCTGTACAAATCAGCAATATGGGAGTCTGCAACCCACAATGGGCCAATGAAAGCACTCAATAATACAGCAGGCAGGGGGCTGCAGACCTGGCAATGGGAGGACATGTAAAAAAAAATAAGGAGCAACTGCATACAATAAAGGATAAACAAAGTAGAAATCACTACTATGGGATACTTGCAACTCAGAATGGGCCATGCAAATATAATACAGCTGGCAGGTGGCTGCAGAGCTGAAGATGGGAGGACATGTAACATAAACTTAAAGGGCAACAGCACAAAGTAAAGGTGAAATGATGTAGAAATCACTACTATGGGAGTCTTGAAACTCAGAATGCGCTATGCAAATATAATACAGCTGGCAGGTGGCTGCCTAGCTGTAAATGGGAAGAAATGCAAGTAAACATTAATTACAAAAAAAGACAACAGCAGAATAAAGACAATCATGCGCAAATTGCCATTAATGCCTCTAAAACTCACAGTGGCCAAAGCAAAGCTCTGAGTAATATAGCTAGCAGCTGGAATGTATCATAGTTAACCAATCATACAGGCAGCAGCAGCAGCACAACAGTATAAAGTATGGAAATACTTTACAGTCTGTTTTTTCCCACAAACTCTGCACCATTAGTGTATACATGCAGGGGAATTATAACTTGGAAAATGTTAGGGGCTGCCATTGCTTTGATCCAGCAGTATGTGCTACAGGCTGATGGCGGAGAAGAGGATAATGATGACAACTGCCACAGACCAAGGAGGAGGAGAAGACTGTATAGACCCCAGGGTAACCTAGCAGGGGCTACATGATCTGGAGATAGTAGAGTGCTACAGGGTGGACAGTGACACACTTCAGCAAATCATTGAGCTGTGCCTGCCTCAACTCAGAGATAGAATCAACAGAGAGGAACCCATACCAATGGATAATGAGGTATGTGTAGCCCTAACAATTCTAGCTACAGGTCCTTTCCAAAGACCTGCTGGGTGCATCATGGAGGTTTCACAGGCATCTGCATCCAGGGTACTCCAACACTTCCTTGACACCATGCTAACATGTGCCAGTGAGCACATGTAGTTCCCCAACACCCGTAAGGAGAGGACCAGAAATATGCGTCTCCTCCACCATGTAGCACAATACCTGGAGGTACTGGGTGCCATAGACTGCAAGCACATCCACATCAAAGCACCAACTGGTAACCCGGGTAGGATCTACATAAACCACAAGGGGTTCCACTCCATCAACTGCCAGGTAATATGTGATGCCCAGGGCATTATCATGAATGTGTGTGCTGGCTGCACTAGAAGTTATCATGACTCCCATATCTGGCATGCCTCACAGCTGTATCAGTGGTTTGCCAAGGGGGGCATCCTGTATGGCCATTTACTGGGGGTTGCTGGCTACACACTTGAGCCGTAGATGATGACACCCATCAGAAATGCACACACACCCACACAAGAATGTCAGAATGAGGCACACACACATACCAGGATCATTATAGGGCATGTGTCTGGGATGCTCAAGTTACGGTTCTGCTGCTTTGACATATCCGGTGGATCCTTGCAGTACTCTCCGGCCACATGTGCACACATGGTCATAGTAGTTGCCTTGCTACACAATATGATCCTGTGGAAACAGCTGCAGCAGGAACAAAATGAAGAAGGGCCACACAGCTCCCCACCATTCCCAAGGTCTCCACAGAAACAGAGGGGCTCGAAGGAAGAACATCCTGAGCCTGCCCCTGTAGGCAGGCGGAGGCATGCCCAGCTTGCCCTGGCCTTGGCAAAGAGGCAACGCATAGCACACACTGACACTCTATGGACCCAGGGACTGATCTCTCTTTCTGACTAGCACACACAGAAAAAATGGATGCCAAACATCACACCACCTATACCTTACCATGTATAGACAGTGTACTGCATGCATCCAACAGAGTCAGCCCTCAAACACCATCTTCACAACAGCCTCAGGCACAAGGTAAGCCAGTCTGTTTAATAAAATAAATGAATGGAGTGGAATATTCTGTTACCATGTCTATGGTATTGATCAAGCATGCAAGGGAATGGGGTAGCTAACTGGGATAGCAGCAGGCAACTGAAAGCTCTGTGCGACAGTAGGAAGTGCATCCCCAGTACTGGCCTACCTACACCATGCTGTACAACCCTAGTTGACAAATACCACTGCAGTATATGTGACGATCCAAATAAATGGGAAGCTCATAGGTCACATGCATAGATGTCAAAATCGGGGTCCTATACCCAGCCCCAGCCTCACCCAGCAGATCAGCTGTAGAAAACCATACAGAAATGTCTGGCAAAGGCCCCCACATGGCGACATCTGTGAAATCCCCACCTACAGATGTTTACACAATGATATCACAGCAGGTCTGGCAGTGACAGTATGGCTTTGAAAGGTAAGAAGTCTGAAACTACAAATGTTTATGCCAGAACAATCTGACCTATGGTTGATACTGTTATGCCTGTAGTCTCAATGATAGGGCATGCCACTATGCTAAATGGGACCAAAATGTTAAGCAAATATTAGCAGTCTCTGCAAATGTATTGTGTACAGATATGTCCCCCCATAGTCCCATAGAAATGCAGTAACATGTCCATAGCCTTAAGCAGCATCCAGCCATCAACTAGAATGATGCCTAAATACAAACAGAAAGCAATTGTCAGTAACACCCACAGTCAACTTACTAGTACCATCCCAGGATTGTCTACTGCCAGCAGCCTGGGAACATATGAGCAATAGAATGCACTGCCTTGCTACAGATGGCCTGCATCTGTCACACATGGCCTACAGGCCTCTGGCAAATGCCTATGCCACACCCACAGTGCCCTGTTAGGGAGTGTCATGGGGTCCATAACACCAACATAACACAGTCTAAAAAAGGCAAAGAAAGGTTATGCTGCTAACTGCTAGGAGAAAACCTGCCGGTGTCATGAATAATGGGGTGAAGAAGCTCCAAAGAGAAGGGCACCTTTAAAATACTGCTCTAATAATGTAATAAAGTTGAAGGAATGATTGTAGTAGCATGGAATGTCTGATGGGTACAAAGTCTGAATCTGCAATGTCATCTGTCAGTAATATCTGGCTTCAACCCTGAGTAACCTGCAAAACACTTTTGCCAGAAAACCCCATTTGTTTGGGTAACCAAAATGATATATGAGTCATGGATGTGGACATTCTGTGATACTCTGTATAGTCGACAGGCAGGGCTAAGAGATTAAACATGGGGATGCACTCACTGCAGGCAGGCCTAACCCTGGAAGATGATGACATCTCTGCACCCACAGAACCATGGGCCACAGCCATGGTGAGTAACACACCCCTCGCTGATCACTCATTCTATGCAACATCCTGACCCCATGTGGCCATCCAAGCAAAATGAGGTGGGCCATACATATATGTGTGACAAACACACACCTCCAGGCTGGTCAAACAGTCTGACACACACAAGACCCTCCAAGTGCAGTCAACAATTGAGGAGAGCCCAATGCAAAGTACTGGTAGCTATAGGCAAACATATCTGCCCAGGAACCCCCTCCCCACATATCCTATCCTCTATATCTCTATCTGGAGTCTGCCTGTCACCCTGATCCTGTCTGACTTATTTTACCTAACTGTGGACTGGAAATCAGACCAGGGCAGAACATAAATGTAAAGCAATTCCACCATTGTAATATATCACCAATGTGCTGGACCATTTCCACAGCACCAGTGGTCAATTGCTTGTTGGCACACCCCTCAACAGGCTGGATAGTACAAGAATGCATAGCATTTGGCCCATAATCCTTGTGTGTGCATCATCCATCCTGTATTCCTCTGGTAAATCACTGTGATGATCTGAGGAGGTATGTCACCAGGTACTGAAACAGTACATGGCAGTGTCAAATGGCATATATGACAGATGTCTGCTAAAACCAGCCCTGTAACTCTTGCAACCCATACATTACTGAAAGAAATTGTCAGAATCATTGTATGGCCCATTGTCCCCACATTTTGATTGGATATCTCCAGATATCCTGCAACAAAAGGTTGAGAGGTATGGCCGTAGCACAAAACAAACTGGATTGAAGTATAACAATGCCTGAAATGGAGTCCCACATGTGCTATAGAAGGACACACTGGGCATGCACATACACTAAGAGAAATGTCAGTAGGATCTAGAAATGAAGATGGCCATCCCAACCCAGTGCATTTTCCATTGCCCCACCTGAAGATGTCTGTCATCATAGAAGTCACTTTTGGTAAGCCTATCCTCATAAGCTCTGTGGCGTATGCAGTAACAATGTAATGTTATAATACAACTGACTAGTTAGGTAAGAGTTCTGATCTCAGTCCTGCCAAATGTAAAAGTGTGTGTGTGTTCACAACTAAAATCTTTTGAGTCCATTCAAACCCAGTACACTTTCCCTACTTTAGCAGTCCTGCAGTTATCAGTCAGAAGTGCCTTCCATCAGGGCTTTTCCCCATAACATAAGCTCTATGATACATGCAGTAACTGCATAACATGATAGCACAAATAACTAGCTATGTAGGAGTTCTAATCTCAGTCCTGGCAAATGTAAAAGTGTGTGTGTAAAGCAGAGGAAGTTGTGCGTTTGTTTATTTATAGGTGAAACAGTTTTATGCCATTCCCAATCATGACACTTCACAGTGCCCCATCTTATCAGTCCAGATGATGTCAGTGCCTTGTCAGCAACCTTGGCCAGCTGTCAGCCTTGTTAGCTCAGTAGTGCATGTGATAAATGCTTAACACAACAGTGCAACTGACTAGTTTGGCAAGGGTTCTGGTCTCTTATTTGACAAATGTGTATGTATGTTTGTAAGTAGCAGTATTTTGATACATTTAACACCCACTGCCCTACTTTATCAGTCCTGCTGATGTCATTCCCCATGTCAGCACCTTTGACCAACTCTCAGCCTAGTAAGCTCTGTAGCATTTGTGGTAGCTGTGTAACACTATGGTATAAATCATTAGTTAGGTAGAAGTTCTACTCTTACATATGGCAAGTGTGTGTTTGTTTGTAGGGAAAAGTTTTTTGATAGGTTAAATACCCACTGCACTACTCTATCAGTCCTGCTGATGTCATTCCCTTTATAGGTTCACAAATGTGTAGTTGGTAATGGCCCAGGAGCCTTAACAAGCCTAATGCATAGAAGGGCCCTGCCATTGTGCCACCCGATGTTATGTCCCAGTGCCTGTATCAAGTATAGCCACTGCAGTGATCCTTGGGTTGCCTTATTACCCATTCAGTCATCAAGATTTCTCTGGAACAGGGTCATCTAGGTGCTCTGCCTGACATGTATGGGAAGTGTATTCCAGGGCATGTGCAGTCTCTTGGTGGGGACTTGTCCCACCAGCATGTTGTGGTGATTGTGGTACTGAAGTAAAGGTCTCTACAGTATATGGTGTGGATGGATTGTTTATATGTAGCATTTCTAAGCCAGCTGGATCAGACATGGCTTTGTAAGTCAAGCACAAATAGCTTCTAATTAGGTGATATGACACAGAGAATAGATTGGGTCTGCTGAGTGTGTCTGTGTAGGATGTGTGTTTAATGCCTAGGAACCCCTTTGTGAGGTGCTTCTGTGGCTTCTCTAGCTGTAGCAGGTGTCTAGTGAGGTAAATGGAAAATGGGCCATAATACTTGGGGAGTGATCTAATTAGGGAATAGTAGGCAGAGATCAATACCTCTGTCTTCATGGATGCAAAACCCTTGGTATTGCAATGTGCCATATAAAAGGACTTCCTGACCACATTGGCAATGTGGTTCTTGAAGGAGAAGTTGCTGTCAACCTGTGTTCCCAGATCTCTTATAATGCCTACAGTGTTCATTGGGCTCCCATTGATGTGGAACTTACTGGGAACTGAGTGATTTACGAAAGGGGATGAGGAGGCATTTTGTGCTGTTAAGCTTCTGGCCATGGTTTTCACACCACTCATTGGTCTCAGTGAGGCCTTTCTGTAGGATGTCTGCATCACTTGTGGAGTTCATGATAGCTCTCAGCTTGCTGTCCTCTGTGAACTTGGTCAGCCAGAGTTCCTCTGTTTTGGGCTGGACTCCTGAGAAGTAGATGCTGGACAGGACACTATCCAGTACTGATCCCTGTGGGACCCCACTCATGACTGCTTGCCAGTCTGACTTGGAGTTTGTTACTGTCACATTGTGTGTTCTGTGAGCCAATTTGCAAACCACCTACTGATATAAGGGTTAATGCCTAGTTTGTTGGGTTTACCAATAATCCCTTTCTGAGGAATGGTATCAGAAGCCTTGGCTAGATTGAGGTAGGTTGTATGCAGTGCCTTATTGTCATACACAGCCCTGGTGACTCACTCAATGACATCAACCAGGTTGAGCAGGCATGATCTGCCATTCATAAAGCCAAACTGTGTGGGGTTCAGACATAGGAGATCACCCATATCTTGTTTAATCAGGTCCCCGATGATGCACCCATACCCATACATAGCAGACTTGTCAGGCTAAGGGCCAAATAATTACCAGGATCTGTAGATGCTACCCCTTTATGCAGAAGGATGACTGTAGCAGTGTGCCAGTTTGGAAGGACAAAGCCTGAGGTGAGGCTATGGCTGACAAGGGCACACAGATGTGGTGCCAGGTCTCCTTGTATGTAGAACACAGCCACAGATATGTTGGAGTCCCATGGAAGCGATATTCTTGCCTATGGACACTGCAGGTCTAACCTGGCCTGCAGTAATGCTGGGTGCCTGGCATCCATCTGCCATTGTGATTGTCTCCTTGGGGGGAGAGAGGGGTAAAGTTGGCATTAACTGTGTTGGCAAGATTGTGGCCAATATCTGTTGTGTCAGGATAGGAATCAGCATTGTGCAATAACTCACAGCACTTGTGGTTATTGCTGTGGAGGTCATTGATCTAACTATCAACGTCTTTTGTGGTTGTCATCAGTGTCTGCTAAAAATCTGCCTTCATAGCTGCCTGTAGGTGATTCCATGAAAGATTCCAACTTGTGTTTGAGACTAATAAGGGGGTTCACCAGTCATGGGACACCACCATTTTTTGCAACAGTGTCCTTCTTCTGTTGTACACTTTAGTAATAGCATGGGACCATCACAATGGCTTCCAGTGTTTGGAGGACAGTGTCTGTGTTCTGTTGGCTATGGCTAGTACCATGCATCCATGTACATGTTTGTGCAGTGCATATGTATATGATGCAGCAGCCATGCAGCTATTTCCCATTGGCATGGGTGCAGTGAAGTCATCCACACCTGTTTTTTGTGACAGCAATGTCAACATTGAAGAGGTTTTGCAAGGTGTTTACCTTTGTGGGGGGTGTGGGTGAGATGTTGAGCTCCATGTTGATAATATCATGTTTGGACCTGACTATGTAGGGATTGACAACTGTGGTAGAGCAACAGTCCAATATGTAAGTAATCAATAAAGGTCAAGGTTGTTGCATCCCCTACTTGGGGTCAGTAAGAGCCGGTCCAGGCCATTGGAACTGATGAATTCCATGAAGCGTTGGGCCAGTGTACTGGTGATTGACTACCTTCCCTAGGTGATGGAGGTGTAGTTGAAGTCTCCTACTATGTCCGTCTTGGGTTGGACACTCATAGATTCCAGGGTGTTGAGGAATGTGCATTGAAAGTCTAAGGACATAGCTGGGGACTGATACCAGACTATGGTGTGGATTGCACTATTTCCCGTTTTACAGGAAGTACCTCTGATGCATTATGCTGGCATACTAGTCTGTAGCTGTACATATCCATTATGGATATGGAGACAGCACCACCTGTGGAGGTGTGTTCCATGCTTTGGCGCTGACAGCTGTGGAATGCATCATAGCCTGTTAGTGCATGGCTGCTGTCTGTTGCTGTGAACCATCTCTCCATTACAGGACAAATGTCAATGTCCTTCACTTTGACAGTTAGATATCTACTGTTGAGCAGCATGACCCTCAGATTGCATGGAAGTCTAGCTGTTACAGTGGTAATTTGATTTGAAACACTGCCTAATAAGACACTATAGAGGTGGCAAGACACTTACCCTGTACCTGGAAACCCAGGGCTGACAGATTTAGGACAGCTCTGGCAAGGCATTGAGGTCTGTCAATCATGTTATCCCAAGCAGAGAGATACTGGATCCCCTGAGAATGATACACATGTAAGCCAATGCTGCAGTCAATTATCTGTTGACAGTACCGCAGCATCATTCTGGGTGATGGGAGTATACTGCTCAGTGCTACTGTCACACCTGCCTGGACCACATAATCCAAGTGTATCTCTTGCATGTAGCCCAGGGAAGTGTGTCTCAGGTCATTCACACCCACATGGATGATGACAGAGTGATACTTGTAGCTGTTGTGGAGTGGTCTGACTGGGTGTGTTATGTGTTGGATGCTGGCACGTGATAGACAGTTGGCTGTTACCTCCTCCATAATCAACATAGTGAGTGGGGCATCTGTGTGCTGCAGTACTGAATCACCCATAATCACTGTATTGTGCAAGGTGGTCAGCCTTAGGAGCTTAGGTTGAGGGGCACACTGTGTAGGAAATATATGTGTCCTGTGGCATGTGCTATGTCATGGTGTCTGAGTGGGTGTCTGTCTTGCTGGTCTGTGATGTTTGTGTAAATGTCCATTGAGTGCCTCTGTGAAGGTGGGTGTGTGGCTTTTCAGTGCATGTCAGGGCTGTCATAGTGGGTGTTGTGGTGAGCTATGTTGTCCACATGGTGTGGTGCAGGTGTTGATTTCATCCTCTTGATCAGCTAGTCCAGTCTTTGCTGGAGAGTGCATAGTTCCACATTTGGTGACATGGGGTAACTCTCACTGGTCTGAGTGTTTGGAGTTTAGAGGAGAGGGTT
Source organism: Protopterus annectens (assembly GCF_019279795.1). Taxonomy (NCBI): domain Eukaryota; kingdom Metazoa; phylum Chordata; order Ceratodontiformes; family Protopteridae; genus Protopterus; species Protopterus annectens. The sequence continues at coordinate 1,564,312,575 of NC_056733.1, read as the reverse complement.
GTTTGTGTACATGAGGCAGTTGCAACTGTGCCTCAGACTGGACAAGAGCACCAGGTTAATGGACGAATGCACAGGAAACTGCACTTCAATCATGCCAGAAGGGGTGGTCATAAGTAGTAAGTTCTGGGGCTAATTTTGTGATGAACGAATACTGCTGATGGTTCCCAGGTGTGATAAACTTATTGATACAATAACCTGTTGAAGTGCAAAGCTATAATGCTATTTGAAGTGCAAGACAGAAAGAACTGGCAAGATGTATGATAGAAACTGAAGACTGACTTCCTGCCACCTGTAATACTTTAACTCAGCTGTGCAGTTATCAGTACCTTTAGGACAGTTGTAAGTCCAGTAAGCTCTGTAGCATGTGCAGTAACTGTGTAACACTCTAGTATACATAACTAAATAGGCAGGAGTTCTTGGCCCAATACTAACAACTGTGTTTGTCTGTGTGTGTGAGAGAGAGAATCATGTACTGTATAGGTTATACCATTTTGACTTGTGTATAAATCTTCACACTTCCCCTCACTCCAACTTAGATGTTCTGTTGAAGTCATTCACCTTAAAAGTACCTTTGGAGTATACAAAAATTTTATAAGCTCTGTGGCACAGCTGATAACTGTGTAACACTATAGTAGAAATAATTAGATAGACAGGAGTTCTCATCTCAATACTGGCAACTGTGCGTTTGTGTCTGTGTGAATCATGTACTGTGTGGGTTATACCATTTTGACTATTGTATCACCCTTTACTCTTCCCCTTACTCCAATTTAGAAGTCCTGTTGATGTCATTCACATTAGAAGTACCTTTGGACTAAGTGAAATTATATAAGCTCAGTGGTGCATCTGATAACTGTGTAACACTATAGTAGAAATGACTAGGTAGGCAGGAGTTTTGATCCCAATACTGGAAACTGTGTGTGTGTGTGTGTGTGTGTGTGTGTGTGTGTGTGTGTGTGTGTGTGTGTGTGTGTGTGTGTGTGTGTGTGTATGTGTGTGAATCAGATACTGTGTCTTAAACAATTTTGATTTCTGTTCCATTCATTACACTTCTCCCACCCTACTTTACTACTTCTTTTGTTGTAATTCACCTTAGAAGTACCTTTGGACAAGGTAAAATTGTGTAAGCTGTGTGGAGTGTCTGATAACTGTATAATGCCATAATACAAATAACTAGATAGGCAGGAGTTCTAATTTCAATACTGGCAACTGTTTGTGTGAGAATCATGTACTGTGAAGGTTATACCATTCTGAGTTGTGTAACACCATACTCATCCTAATTCAGTAGTCCTGTTGATGTCATTCACCTTACAAGTATCTTTGGACAAGATGAAATTGTGTAACCTCTGTGGCACATCTGATAACTGCATAACACTGTAGTCAAAACAGATAGGTAGGAGTTCTAGTCTGAATACTGGTGTGTATGTGTGGCTGACACCATTTTGATGTGTGTACCATACATGGCAGATGACAACCTCCTGATGCCATTACTTTATATAGTGTAGTAATGGCATCTGCCTCACATGCAGCATGTGAAACTATTGTACAGGCCATAGCAGTCCTCTGTACAGATGTGTCTGGACCTTCCAGATGTTTGGAATCTATTAGTGCTCTGTCAGCCTTAATGCCCATGCATGTGATATAGTTGCCAAATAGGCCACAGTGAGTATACTGACACATATGGCAGCTTCAGGTATCATACCTGACTGAAACAGCATACTGATACAACATCTGCTACCCTCACACTTGTTCAGGCTTGTAGGTTCAATACATGAGTCCAGATGCTTGGTTTTACAACTGAATTGTTCATGTCATGGGTTACATTAAAGGTTGGGAAAGGTGTAAACTGACATATTGTGGTCTCAATCAGTATATTTCAGAAACAAATGGCATCTTAACAGGTGTGTGTATACATTTTATATCCACTGTATACCAGTAATGTTTCACACGTCCCAACCTTAGTCAGCTTGTCTAACACATTTTGCTGGTGTCTGTCCAGATGCCTTGCACTGTCAGGTTGTGAGGTATGCTTCAGGAATATTATATCCTCTTCAGATAGGCCCCTGTGGTCACCACTGTGATGCAATACAATTAACCCCACCACAAGTGAACATGCACATAAAGCAACATGGCTATTAGTCATAGTTGTGTGCATGGTAACTTGCATGCCCTCCACAGGACTGGGCTATTGCCAAAGCACAACTGAACAATTCCATACCCACCAGCTTCAGACTGCTGTCCCATATGCAGACCAAAGTGGCCTATGTAGTTGAGGGAGAGAGGTATTGTTAGCAGACTCACATGTGCCCTTGGAAAAGGATGGATACAGCATGTCTGCACATGTACAGTACAACACCCAATACTAAACATTTTTCTGTCCTTCACCATAGATTTGCACTTCTGTGCATTAGACATCCCCATCCACGACTGCTATCTGACCTGACAAATGCATGTAGATACTGTACACATACAAGTATGTCTCATACAGTAGTCTACTAATTCTGACTGGGACCTTACCTGCATGCTCCTTGTCCATTGTGTGTGTGCCACCCACCTCCAGGAAGTAGGGCTTTGTACCCTGTTGTACTGTGATGGGTGGCCCAAGCTTGGCAAGGAGATCCTCATTTGGTGTCAGTGGGGGCTGCATGGCAGGTTTCCCACCTGTGGGTGTGAGGTCTTTGGCAGGCATGGTGTATGAGGTTGGTGACATGATGCTGCACCTGCTCATATGTACATGCGTGCAGGCCTACCTAATTTACCCTGTGGACAGGGTCATCCCATATGGTGGTCCTCTCCCGTAGATGTTGCTGGCTTTGGCCCAACAATACTGTGTGGTTCTGTAGTATGGCTTCCATTTTCAGGTTGCATTCTGCTGGTGAAAAGGTCTTCCAACGGTGATGTGACATTGCACCTGGTAGACACTAACAGGGAAACACATCACAGGTCCTCATACATTTGGCAACAGTATGTCCAGTACCTGCACATGTACCCTGAATACCAGTAGCCAACACTCACAACCTTACCAGTAGCCACCACTCACAACCACAGCATACCCCTGTAATCTATCAGCGCATTATCAGCTTGCATTGCTCTCCTGGTTCTGATGAGTCAGATTGCCCATACTGAGGGCAAGTTGTTTGCATAATCTGTCATTCCCTATTCAGGTCTGTACAAATGGATGACATTAGCCATCTTTCTTGTGGATGGTGTGTGGATGGTGCTGCAGCTTGGTGTGACTGCAGTGTGTAATGAAGCTGGGAGCACATCCCTGAGTTCATGTAGGATGCAGACAGGGATGATATGACATCTCATGGATACTTACATTTGTTGCCTTTTAGTAGGCAATATGTACCTGCTCATTGGTGATGAAGGGAGGGGTGTGGATGCAGTACATATCCACCTATAGTGTTACTGAGCCAGGGAGGGGGGATGTTTGCTCTAACTCTGTCTGCATCAGTTTGCCTGTAGCTATGTTGTGTGTGTATGCGATCTGATTGGCCATCACTATATGTTGGGCTGGTATGTTGCCTCCAAGATTTAAGTCATATGAGAAGATGGCCTTGTGATTGTCTCTGGTAGATGTCTCCAATTTGTACTCATAGTTGGCCTTACAGTAATCTACCTGTGACCTTATATGGTTGTTCAAACAATGGCTGACTTGATGCCAGGTTGGTTCCTGCCCCTACTTTACCCTGTACAGCCTCTATATGGACCAAGTCTGTGGTTTGTGTAATGCTGCTCTCCAGCAAAGGGGATTGGTCTATGTTGGTGGAGGCAGGTATGACAAGTAAGGTATTGCTGAATCCATAAAGCCATGTATGTGTTCAGTCAGGTGTTTGAAGTGGGCATGGCCACAAAATTATAACACAGTTGGACACCTGTCCAATTTAGTCATGATAATCATGCTTACTGTACTAACTATGGCTGTGCCAGGGCACTGCAACAACCAGTAGCTGTAGAAATGTCATTCTTTTGGATTCACAGTAGCTAAGATTACACACATGTATAACATGTACAGCTGTTTTAACTGTCATTTTGCATCCCATGTCTGTTTTCATGAGGTGGACACATACACCTACTCATACTAACATGTGCACAGCTAATACCTTACATACATGTCTGTTCTAAGTCAGTATGGCACACTAAAAGGGGGTTGGGCTTCTGCTGAAAGAACAGTATGCCGAGAGTGTTTTCAGAGGATGGCATAAGTGTCTGATAGAGTGATGTTTCTGAAGCTGTAATCTGTTGGTGTAATGATGACTGTTGTTTGTGCATATGCTATGCAAGTTGGTTGTGTGATGGATGAGAAAGAGAAATGTGACATCAGTTGGATGACATGGTGATGATTGTACCCAAGGGTGACAGGCTGGTCATTGCAGCAGATGTCAATGGGCATGTTGGTGAAGGGGACAGAGGGGATGGGGAATTGATGGATATGTATGGTGTTAAAAGGAGTGGAGATGGTGAGATGGTGAGATGGTAGTGGAGTTTACAAAAAGAATGGACATGGCTGTGGTGAATATGCACTATAACATGAAGGAGGGGCATAGGGTGACATACAAGAGTGGAGCAAGAAACACACAGGTGGAATATATCCAATGTAGGAGGGCCAGTTTGAAGGAGATTGGAGACTGTAAAGTGGTGACAGGGGTAAGTGTATTTAGGCAACAGAGAATGTTGGTATGTTGGTATGTGAAATAATGTTGGTGATCAAGATGAGGAGGAGTGTTGAGGCAGCACCAAGGATCAAATTGTGTGAATTGGAAAAGTGTGCTTATGAGGTGGAGTTCAGGGAAGAGTTGAGACAGGCAGTGGGTGGCAGTGACAATCTAACAAATATCTGGTTAAGTACAGCAGAGTTAGTAAGGGAGACAGATAGATGGGTGCTTGGGGTGACATGTGGCAGGAGGAAGCTGTACAAGGACACCTGCTGGTGGACTGAGGAAGTACTAGACAGTATACAGAGACAGATGTTGGGGAAGAAGGAGTAGGATTGTCAGAGAGATGAAGAAAGTAGGCAGGAGTATGAGGAGATGATGTGCATGGCAAAAAGAGAGGTGGCAAAGGCTGAAATGGGCATATAAAGAGTTCTATGACAGGTTGGACACTAAGGAGGGATGACAGGAATTGTACTGATTGGCTGGACAGATGCACTGAGCTAGGAAAGATGTGCAGCAGATAAGGGTGATAAAAGATGATGAGGTATATGTAATCACAAGGGAAGAGAGTGTGTTGAGCATATGGACAGTGTACTTTGAGAGGCTGATGAATGAAGAGAATGAGACAGAGAAGGCTGGAATATGTGGGTATGTTGAATCAGGAAGTGCAATGGCTTAACAAGGAGGATGTAAGGCTAGCTATGGAGAGGATGAATACTGGAAAGCCTGTTGTTCACATTACACACATGTGGAAACATAGGGTTGTTTAGGGGAAATGGCAGTGGTGTGTTAGCCAGACTATCTATTGATATCTTGGGAAGTGTGACTTTGCATGAGGAGTAGAGAGAAAGTGCTTGGGTACGGTGTTAAGAATGAGGTTGATGTGCAGAGCTGTGATAACTACAGAGGGATAACACTGACCAGTCATAGCTTGAAGTTATGGGTAAGGGTAGTGGAAGCTAGGTTATGCAGGAAGGTGAGGAGTAATGGTCAGCAGTATGGTTTCATGCATGTAAAGGGCACCACCAATGTGATGTTTGCCCTGAGACTGTTACTGGTGGAATTCAGGGAAAATCAGGAGTTGCTCTGTGTCTCTCTGGATTTACAGAAAGCATATGACAGGGTGCCTAGATAGAAGTTATGGTATTGTATGATGAAGTCATGAGTGGAAGAGATATATGTAAGAGCGATACAGGATATGTACAAGGGTCGTGTGACAGCATTGAGGTTTGCATTGGGATTGATGGATGTATTTAAGGTGGAGGTGGGATGACATCAGGGATCAGTTGTGAGCCCTTTCTGATTTCCATTGGTGATGGACAGGTTGACAGGCAAGATCATACAGGAGTCCCCGTTGACTATGTTGTTTGCAGATAACATTGTGATCTGTATTGAGAGTAGGGTACAGTTTTTGGAGCCCCTGTTGAGGTGAACACATGTTCTGGAGTGGAGAAGAATGAAGGTTGGCAGCACTAGGACAGAATATCTGTGTGTGAATGAGAGGGAGGATAGCAGAATGCTGAGGATGCATGGGGTACAGTTGGCAAAGGTGGATGTGTTCAAATGTTTGGGATCAACATTTTAGAGTAATTAGGACTTTGGAGGACAGGTGAAGGAGAGAGTACAGGCAGGATGGAGAGGGTGGAGAAGAGTGTCAGGAGTGATATGTGACAGATGAGTACCGATAAACATGCTATGTAAGATCTACAAGAGAGTAGTGAGACCACCTATTTTATATGGGTTGGAGACAGTGGTAATGAAAAAAGGCAGGAGTCAGAGCTGCACATGGCAGAGTTACAGATGTTATGATTCACACTGTGTGTGACATGGGTCCACAGATTTAGCAATGTGTATATGACAGGCTCAGGCCATGTTGGATGGATATGAGACAATGTTGGAGAGGCAGCATTACATCAGTTTGGACATGTGCTAAGGAGAGGTGTTGAGTATATTGGGAAAAAGATGGTAAGAATATAGCTGCCAGGTAAGAGGAAGGCCTCAGATAAGGTTTTCGGATGTGGTGAGGCAGGACTTGCAGGTGTTTGAAGTGAGAGAGCAAGATTCAGAGCACAGGCAGAAGAGGGATGTTCTAATGTCAGTCTTCACAGATTTGGCAAGGATTTGACAGACATAACACAGCTCTATGGGTACATGACTACAAATATAAGGCACACATATGATCAGTGTGCAGAACACTGGACAGTTGAATGGTATGAGCTCAGTATATAACATGTAGTTCAACACACACATCTACAGCAGTACTTTACTCTACACATGCTCTGTATTGTTGGCTTATATTTACAAGACAAAATGTGTATCATAGTTATATGGATAGGTAACATATGGATATGTACAACATCCCAGTAGCTGGCCTAGTCACTACAGACAGAGCCACATGATCTGGCCATCAGTGCTGTTCAGCAGTACATCAGTACAGCAAGTATTGTTGAGACATATGATTTCAAACCCACTATTTTCCATTATTACAGACCACCTATTGTATTCAATTACATGCTTAGTTCTTTCACATACCTTTTTACTTTTTCTGGAAATTTCACAGATATATCCTTTTTTTATTTCTCACACTACTTCAGATTTGCACTGATGGACTGTCTATGACAGAGGTAGTTTGAATAGATGGCAGCTTGTCTTTTGTATGCAATGCTCATGGCCATATGATGGCCTGAGCATCAATTGGTGTTCCCCAGTTGCTGACTGCATGCAGAGCAGCTGTGTAGTTATTCCAATAGCCAATGTCATGGCAACACACTCCTATAATTTAGTACTCCACGTGGGTGTTGGCCCTTTCCCTTACCTGTGAGGAAGACATCCTGGAGGTGTGTGAGCTAATACCTCTTAGAACAAGACCTGTGGAGACAAGCCAACTAAATGGTGGAGAAGTTTCAAGACTTAGGGGCAGAATGTGAATATTGCTGTTATATGTTTTGGATAATGCTTGTTTAACAGGGTTTGTCTGAACATGCTACTTTTGCATGGGTTTCAGTCTGACAAAGTTATGCGCCTGCATAGCTCTCAACTGTAGGGCTATCCACATAATGGCCAGAGGTTTGCCTGTTATGTTTGGTCTGTTCCCCAGAAAGGTGTTGTCCTTGGCAACTCAGTAGCATACTCTGGTGATTGCAATCAGTAAATGCTAACATCCATTTGTGTTTCAGACTTTATGTCTCTCAGAAATGATATGTTACAACAAAACCTGTAACACCAGCAATTTTCTCAGTGTATAACATCAATATTTCAAGTATGGCCATGTTTTTGGGCCTCTGTCCCAAATTATGTCAGGCTTTGTACAGATGCCATACAGTCGGAGGTTGATAGTCATGGTCTACCATTATTTTGTTCTGTCATTCCTGCTGAGGGGAAAGGGTAGACAATGTGGGAGTCTGTACATTCAAGAGGCTGGTGGATGGACAATGCTCTTAGATGCCCTTGTAACATATTTTATGCGGTGGAGAGTAACACGTGTTTTTAAACTAGGCTGTTAGAACATGTGAGACATATTACTGATGAGAAATAAGACAGTTCTATGGCTATACATTTTAATAATTTTCACCATGGGGTAGTAGTCATGAAAGAACATTTGTTATGTACATAATCAGTTTATATTCTTAAATGTGATACATTATCCCCTAAGGGGTTAAATGAGTTGTGTAATTGGAGGCTGTATATATACATGTAATTAAGTGTAATGGGTTACAAGGTACTGCTTTGGAAAATGTTTGCTTCTCAGTTTGATCAAGCAGTCATAAAAGAACAATTGTTATGTACAGAATCAATGTATGTTTTTTAAATGTGATACTTTATCCCCTAGGGGGTTGAATGAGGACTGTAATTGGAGGCTGTGTATTTAATTGTACTTAAGTGTTAATTATGTCTTCTAATTAAGGCAAGTATTTCCTCTGTGTTACTCAATGAAGGCTTTGGCAAAGACATCAGAGTAAAATGAACTTGTGTGAATTACTGGCTGTTTGTATTTTTGTTTACTATCTTCGCTCATTGTAGTTGTTTTGCTAAGAGGTCACTGTATATGACTGGCCATTGTGTATAGCCTACCATGATTTTGTAGCAGCATACTGTTCACCTATTATTTGGACTAGGGGGGCAGATGTGAATGTCATGGGTCCTTTTGTATCCAGCTCTGCATGCTGCCCCAGTTATGGGTGGTATATCAGCAGCATATGGTTGTATGGGCTATTAGAGACATGTATGCATATATATATATATATATATATATATATATATATATATATATATATATATATATATATATATGTGTGTCAGTGTTTCTTGGTAATATATCTATATAATGTTATACATATATATGTATCTCTACACATATCTATCTATCCCTCTATATATGTAAATATTTTTTCACGTATATATTTGGAGATAATCATTCCTCATTGCTCAGTGTTTCTTTCCTATTGTAAATTGACTGTACTGTATGATAAGTTGGAAAAAAACATCCTGACATGTCACAGCTAAGATGGCCTAGTGGTAAGTTGCTATGACTATGTGTATAGCATCCTGGGTTGAAGGCTGAGCACAGCTGATTATTTTGTTGCTGGCCAGAAGCTGGGCTGCTGGTCACAGAGTGATTAAGGCACTTTTAACCAGGTGTAAGTGGGTTTGCGTGGGTTTGCGTGATGCTAATCGGTGCTAAGACACAGTTAAACTGATAGGCGTTTAAACTGTGTAGGCTTCGCTTTTGATGCTTACCAGTGAGCAAATATTCATAGCAGAAGTAACTACTGGTTATCATTCACATGTAATCAATGTGTAGACCTGCTAAGCATAGCTCTGCCCTGGTAACCATTGCTCACATTCCAGTCTCATAAAATAGCAGAGCAATGACATCATGTAATAAGTTTAATCTCCTGTACATAACATGCATTTATGTGCTCTCATTACAGTACCTAGGGGTGTGACTATACTATGCAGGACACTTGGGTATACATGGGTAGTATCGCATGTTGTTTTATTTATTATTTCTTATACATGGGTAGTATCACATGTCATATGCACTCACACTTGCATGTTACACCAGCTACAGTACACTGTTTGACGAATATGATTCAACGCATATTTTACTATGAAATTAGTACTGTTGACACTGCTTTTCCATTTAAAATTAGATTACCTATTGTAGTATGCTAACCATGCACCTCTGTATGCAGAGCTGTGAGTACTACGCTATATTGTTCTTTGTGTTTCAGCTGTATGTTTTTATGTATCTCCTATTGGATATTAATATGATATTATATTAACTGTAGAGTACTATGTTTTTGCCTATGTCATTGAGGATTGCTGTCATGTAGTAATGGCATACATTTCACTATCAGACTTCTGTCCTTCAGGACATTCATTCTAATGCATAACATGTTTGCTGTCCACTTCCTGTCTGTCATCTGTGCAGATCTGCAGATGTCAGCTATTGCTAAGGCCATACAACTATGTAGGTGTCCACAAAGTATTGTGTTGTGGGAATGGATATAGCTGCTAGTTCCACCATATGGGATGCCCTTCATGTGGGCCTTGCTCATTTACCTGGCCTGTGTAGGGGACATTACGGAGGTGTAAGGGCTACAGCTTCACAGACAGTAGGTGGAAATATCTCACAGGACAGGACATGTGGAGACAGCTCAGCAACATGGGGGACAAAGCTCCAGAGTTGGTACATCTTGTATGTCATTAGTGTTGTTATACACATGGGGTTGCTACATTGACAGGGTTTGTCTGGACATGCATTTACTGGGTGACTTGACATCTGACAGTGATATGCCTCTGACATAGCTCTCAGCTGACATGTTCTCCACAGACTGGCCAGAGGATTGCCTATTATTATCTTGGTCTGTTCCTCGAATGACATCTGTTTTTGTGGGGTTGATAGGATAATGTGAGGTTTGCAGTCAGTAAGTGTTGTCATGCATTGGTGTTCCACACATTATTTTCTTCAGGGATGTGATGTTACAACAACATGTGTAATGGCAGCTATTGGTTCAGTTTGTAACACCATTATGTGTTATATGTCCCTCTTTCCAGCACGCTGTCTCATAAGTATGCCATGCATTGTACAGATGTCCTGCACTATGAGTTGCAGAGGTATGGTCTATCATTAATTACTAACTGCACTCCAGTTAGCATGACAGTGACCTGCCAGACTCCTGGCCATGGTATGCAGTGGTGGCCAGGGTTATGGATCTACATCCTGGTAATTGTGTGAAAATTTGCACATATGACAATATGTCTGTCTGGCCATTGTGAACAGACTGCCAAGATTATGCAGCAGTGTTGTGTGTATATGTTTTTTTAGGCTGGGTAGGGAGAGTAGCAGCTGTGAGTGCCCATACATCCTTTACTAAGCAGTGTTGTGTGTATATGTTTTTTAGGCTAGGTAGAGAGAGTAGCAGCTGTGAGTGCCATACATCCTTTACCTATCTGACTCTGCATGCTGCTAGAGCTGCTGGTAGTCTATCAAGTCTGTATGCTTGTACAGACTGACTGTGAAATGTCGTGTAACACCTCTAGATTGCCAGTACACTGTGAATTCGGGCAGTATATGTAGGGGTAATCTGTGAGTGGCAAATGGTGTGTGGTTTCTCACACAGTATTATACTGTCATGTTCAGTTTGCTTACTGGTATGTTGCTGTGACTGTGGTGTACTTGTCAGTCTGAGTGTAGTCTGGACATTGCTCAGTAGCTCAGTGTAGTTTCCCTAATGTTGTGTTATGTCCACATATTAATAAGATGTCCAGCTGTGTGGCCGATATCTTTGGTCTGGTCTCCATAACTGTTATGTATGCATGACACATCAGTAGGATGATGTGGGGACTGAGGTCACTAACTAATGAGAAGCAATTTAGTCCTGGAATTGTGATATTTCAGTTGATATATGTTAGGACATACACTGTTACTACATGAATGTTCTCAACGTATCTACTGATGTATTTTGGACATGTCCCTATTTTCAGGCCTTTGCACCCCCACTTTGTCAGGCTTGGTCCACATTCATTGCATTGAGGGGTTCTGAGCATACTTCTCTACTGCCAGATTTTCCACTGAATGCCCAGATGTTTAGGCCATACCTTTGGTCAGTTCCACAATTTATTTCTATTTGTCTGGTAAATCATAGTGATGATCCAAGGATTTATGTCAGTAAATAAATTACATGACATTTCAGTCCCCATCATCATATCCTTCAGTGATTGTCTGCGGAAACACGCACATTGTTGCTGTAACATGTCTTCATTTGTAACAGCAATTTTTTGAAATATGTCTGTATATGTGCCCCCCCCCCATTTACAGTCTTTGTACAGGTTCCTTGCACTAACAGGTTGAGAGGGATGGTTCTGAGATATAACTACACTGCATGTTATATATATATATATATATATATATATATATATATATATATATATATTTATTTATTTTTTTATTTTTTATTTTCATTCTTTTATATTTAATATATGTATATCTGTATTATGACCGTACATTTACATATATATGTTTCATCAGACATATATATATATATATATATATATATATATATATAAATATATATATATATACACACACACATATATATATATATATATATATATATATATATGTGTGTGTGTGTGTGTGTGTGTGTGTGTCTGTATACAACACAAAAAAGGTTCCATGAAGCTTTCTCCCTAATGTTGTATACCTCTATTGAATGATATGCTTGAAAAAGCAACATTCAGTCCTACAGCTCAGCTGGTATAGTGATACTCTCCTCAAACTATAATGTTCAGAGTCATAGGTCCAACACTTGGGATGGCTGTTTTTTTATTAATGTTAAATGACCTGTATGCAGGATATGTTCGGTAAAGCACTTCAAATGTTTACAACTCAGATGGTGTAGTAGTATGTTGCAGTGATTATTAAGGACAGCGTCCTTGGTTTGAGACATGGCAGGGCTATTTTGTTGCTGGGTAGAACAAGGTCTGATGGATTCAAACTGATTTAGGCACATTTATGCATATCATACATTTAATGTAATATTGAAGCAATAACGCATAGCTGGGTGTGGGTAGTGCTGCATTAACCCACAGATGGTGTGGTTTGGTTGCCAACCGTGGATAAATACAGCATTGCCCACACCCAGCCATGGGTTATTGCTATTATACAATGACATTATTTAAGGAAAACAATAATTATCTTTCCAAAATAAGGTCATTGTATCATGTCTCCATGCTGCCCTTCTGCAGTTTTCCAGTATCCTGGGCCATTTCTGATGTACTGCACATGCATAAGGGATAAGTTTGCCACACTTACGCAGTACACCAGTGCTGTGCAGAGGTAGCAATGGAGATAGGGGGATCTCAATTGCTTTTTTTAACATATCTCGGTATGTTATATGAGTTGATGAATTTGTATAACATAGTGAGATATATTAAAAAGGTAACAGAGATCTTCCTTTCTCTGTCAAAAGGAAGATCTCCATTGTATTGTATTTTTTATGATATCTTGCTATGTTATACAAGTTCTTCACCTCATAAAGGTTACCTATCAAAACATCTACTCTTCATAACATCTAAACTTCACAACATCTAAAACTCATAACATCGAATCTCAAAACACTGAAAACTACAAAGCAACTATAAATAACATCCCACACACTGTTTGCTACATTTATGCAGGAGGGCTAGCCCCCCTGCATCCCCCAAGTGGGGGGCTCTGCCCCCCACACCCCCCCCGTAAATTAAATATACCAACTCCAAGGTCGCACTATAGTGGGGTTAGGAAATTAACTTTTTCCTCCACTGTAGTGCGACCTTGGAATTGGTATATTTAATTTGGAGGGGGTGTCCCCCCATAAGGGGTGGTGCAGGGGGGCTTGCTCCCCTGCATAAACATAGTAAAAACTCTGTGGGATGTTATTTATAGCTGCTTTGCAGTTTTCAATGTTTTGAGATTCAATGTTATAAGTTTTAGATGTTTTGAAGTTTAGATGTTATGGTCTTGATGTTTTGAGTTTAGATGCTATGAAGAGTAGATGTTTTGATAGATAACCCTCATAACACATAGTGAGATATGTTAAAAAAAAGCAACAGAGATCTTCATTTTCTCATTGCCATCTCTGCAGACTACTAATAAAAAACAGGAAATGTACAAATGGAAATAGTCCATTCATAGGTTCATATGTGTGTACTAGGCTAATGGCCCTGGAGCCTTTACAAGACTAGCCCATAGGATTTCCCTGGCATCATGCCACACATTCTTAGTTTCCAGTGGCTCTGTTGAGTAGAGCCACTGGAGTGATCCCCGGGGTGAATTTTCTATTTCCCATCTACTCATCAAGATTTGTCTTGAAAAGGGCCAGAGAGGTGCTCTGTTTGACATGTATGGGGAGTCTATTCCACAGCATGGGCAGTCTCTGGGTTATGAACCTGCCCCTCCAGCACATTCTGTTGATTGTGGTAATGAGGTTCAGGTCTCTGGACTGTGTGGTGTGGAGGGATTGGGCTTTCTTTAGATGCAGCATTTCTAACAGAGCTGGGTCAGACATGGCTTTATAAGTCAAGCAGAGATCGCCTCTATGTAGGTGACATCAGGCAGAATAGTTGGGTTTTTTTGAGTCTGTACATTTAGGACAAGTGTTTAAGGCCTAGGATCCTCTTTGTGAGGTACTTTTGCAGCCTCTCCAGTTGTTTCAGGTGGCTAGTGAGATACATGCCAAATGGGGCATTGTACCTGATGACTGGCCTAATGAGGGAAGAGTAGAGGGAGACAATGACCTCTTTCTTCTTGGATGCAAAACCCTTAGTAATGAGATGTGCCACATAGAAGGACTTTCTGACCACAGTGGCAGTGTGGTGGCCAAAAGAGAGGTTGCTCGCAACCTGTGTTCCCAAATCTCTTATAACGCCTTCTGTGTTCAGTGGACTACCACCGATGTGGTAGTTCATAGGAACTGGGTTTTTCCCAAAGGGGATGAAGACACATTTTTTGACATTGAGCTTAAGGCCATGGTTCTGACACCAGTCATTGGTCTTGGCGAGGCCTTTCTGTAGGATGTCAACATCACTTGGGGATTTAATAATGGCTCCCAACTTGTAATCATCTGCAAACTTTGTCAGCCAGATTCTCTTCATGATGGACTGGACTTTTGAGAAGTAGATGCCAAACAGAAGAAGACCCAGGACCAATCACTGTGGGACTCCACTCATGACTGGTCAGCAGTCTGACTTGGAGTCAGCTACTTTCACACTGTGGGTTCTACCTGTGAGCTAGTTTGCAACCCACCTAGTGATATAGGGGTTGATGCCTAGCTTAGTGAGTTTTTCTATGATTCCTGAATGGGGAATGGTATCAAAGGCCTTAGCCAGATCAAGGTAGGCTGTATGAACCACCTTGCCTTCATCCACAGCTCTGGTGACTGACTCAAAGAAGAATTAAACTTCTAGCATTGAGCAGCATGACCCTCAGATTGCATTTATTTGTAGCTGTTACGGTCTTTGGAACACCACCTAAAAAATGCACTATAGGAGTGGCAAGAGCCTTGGCCAGTATCCAGAAGCCCAGGGGTGATAGATGCAGGCCATCTCTGCCAAAGCATTGAGGTCTGTCAATCATGTTATACCAAGCAGACTGATACTGGATCCCTTTAGAATGACACCAGAAACTTAGCCAATTGCTGAAATCAATAAATTTCTGCTTGTACTGTGCTATTATTCTGGGTGATGGTAGGTTGCTGCTCAGGGCTAGGGATGTATCTGCCTGGGCTACATAATCCGAGAGCTACTCCATGTCTCTTTTTATGTAGTCCAGGGAGTTACATCTCAGGTCATTCACATCCACATGTACAATGACAGAGTCATATTTGTACCTGTTGTTGAGGGATCTGAGTGTGTGTGTTATATGGAAGATCCTGGCACCTGACAGGTAGCTGACTGTTACTTTCTCCTTATTTAACCTAGTGAGTGGGACATCAGTGTGCCTCACAATCAAGTCACCTATGACTAGTGTGCTGGGCATGCTGTTTTGCCTTAAGGGCTTTGGTTGAGTAGCACACGCTTTAGGAGAGTTATGTGTCTCATGATTAGTGTTGTTTTGTGGTGGTCGAGTGTGTTTCTGCCTTGGAGGTCTCTGCTGTTTGGGTAGATTTTTATTGAGAGCCTCCATGAAGAATGGTGTGTGATTTGTGTTTTTATGTGAAGGCAGTGCTGGTGTGTGCTCTTGAGGGCTATGTATTCCATGTGGTGACCTACTCCTCATGACCAGCTATTCCAGTCTTGGCTGGAGAGTGTGTGGCTTCCGGTTTGGATATATAAGTGCATCTCTCACAAGTCTGAGTGTTGGGAGGTAAGAGGAGAGGGTTGTTGGTGTACATGAGGCAGTTGCTACATTGCCTCAGGATGCCCAATTTCTCCAGGTTAACAGGAGAAAGCAGAGGGAACTGACCTTTACACATACCTGGGGGGTGGGCATTAATAATGAGTACTGGAGCTGTTTCCTTGTAGAACGTTACTGCTGGTAGAACTTTTGTGTGCTACAATAATTGCTACAGGAAGTCTGGTATATAAAGTGCTAGACTAATAAGCTAGTAAAAGTGCAGGAGAGGAGAGAACTAGCAGATCTAAGGGAAAAATTGAAGAGCAGACTTTGACACCTCTCAGAAGCTTACAAACAGTCCGGGATACAGCAAATCTGTATCTGCACTAGACTAGTTACTGGAAAGGTGGGAAACAAGCTCAATGCTGGCTTTTAAACCAGAAAGTTGAAAGAGATGGAAAAACTGCCCAAACAGCCAATAAACTATACATTCTGGGTCAGGAACCACTTCTCTTGCGGTAGATAGACTACCTAGTGCTTACCACTCCCACTGATAAGCTAGAAGGCTTCCCACCAACACAGAATGGCTTTTGGGGGCTTAGAAGATTATATACAGTCCTGGATACAGCAAACCTGTATTTGAACTAGACTAGTTACAGGAAAGGCAGGAAGAGTGCAAACGCAGGCTTTTAGACCAAAAAGTTGAATGAGATGGAAAAAACTGCCCATGCTGCTAATAAACTACAATTTCTGGGCCAGAAAACACTCCTCTTGTGGTAGATAGTCTACCCAGTGCTTGCCACTCCCACTGGCAAGCTAGAACGTATCCCTCTGACACAGACAGGCTTGGGGGGCTCAGATGCTTACAAATAGTCTTGGATACAGCAAATCTGTATCTGGACTAGACTAGTTATAGGAAAGGTGGGAAACAAGTGGAAATGTGGGCTTTTAATCCAGAAGGTTGAAGGAGATTGAAAAAAGTGCTCAAATAGCCAATAAACTACAATTTCTCAGCCAGAAACCACTATTCTTTTGGTAGAAAGGCTACCTAGTGCTTACCACTCCCACTGATAAGCTAGAAGTCTTCCCTCCATGCAGAAAGGCTTGGAGGGGCTCAGAAGCTTAGAAACAGTCTTGGATACAGCAAATCTGTATCTGAACTGGAGTAGTTACAGGAAAGGCGGGAAAAGCGCAAATGTGAACTTTTAGACCAGAAAGTTGAATGAGATGGAAAAAACTTCCCAAACGACCAATAAACTACAATTTCTGGGATAGAAACCACTTCTTTTGTGGTAGATAAGCTACCTGGTGCTTATCACTTCCAATGACAAGCTGGAAGGCTTCCCCTCCAACAGAGAGAGGCTTGGGGGGCTCAGAAGCTTACAAACAGTCTTGGATATAGCAAATCTGTACCTGGACTAGACTAGTTATAGGAAAGGTAGGAAACAAGTGCAAATGTGGGCTTTTAAACCAGAAAGTTGAAGGAGATGGAAAAACTGCTCAAATGGGCTATAAACAACAATGTCTGGGCCAGAAACCACTCCTCTTGTGGTAGATAGGCTACCTAGTGCTTACCACTCCCACTGATAAGCTAGAAGGTTTCCCTCAACACAGAAAGGCTTGGGGAGCTCAGAATCTTACAAACAGTCTTGGATACAGCAAATCTCTATCTGGACTAGACTAATTATAATAAAGGTGGGAAACAAGCACAAATGTGGGCTTTTAGACCTGAAAGTTGAAAGAGATGAAAAAACTGCCCAAACAGCCAATAAACTACAATTTCTGGGCCAGAAACCACTCTTGTGGTAGATAGGTTACCCTGTGCTTATCACTCCCACAGATAAGCTAAAAGGCTTCCCTCCTGCACAGAAAGGCTTTGGGGGGGGGGGGGTTCAGAAGCTTACAAACAGTTCTGGATACAGCAAATCTGTAACTGGACTAGACTAGTTACAGAAAAGGCAGGAAACAAGCTTACATGTTTTGTTACAGAAAAGCAGCTAAAACAGCACTAAAAGCAATTCAAGTACATTGCAAGCTAGCATACATGAGTGTGTAGCAATATTAAAGCAATTTATTCGAACTGTATTCTGAACTGAATTCAATTATTGTTTAATTCAACCCTGAACAGTTAAAAAATGCCAAAACATATACTTATCAGCTGAGAAGCACACACAGTCAGAACACAAAGTAAAGTGGAAAGGGAGAAAGGAGAAACAGAAGATAATTCAAGGTTAAGGGCCTAAGTGGGTTGGTCTACTCAAATGTTCTTTCTATATTAGGTAGAATAAGCTAATGACACTAGACTGGGTACAGTAAGATGGACTGCTAAGCATCAGGAGAATGCACACAGAAGTTAATCTGCTGAATTACATGTTTAGATGAAGTTTAATGCATGGAGAGTCTTTGATGCAAGGAGGGGACATGTAGATACACTCCGAGGTCGAAAATGTTGATTTCGACATTTCCTTTACATTCGATCGACATTTTGATGGTTCGACATTTTAAAAAATGAAATTCTGGTTCACAAATATGCCATTTCACCTTTGTATGACTCGATTAACTGATAGTAAACCTATATAAACAGAAAAATCAAATGCAGTTGACCTTTTTCCATTTGCATACTCTCGGATTTACAATGGGCACTCTGTCTGGGCTGGCCAATTAGCCTACTCATTTTTTGTATTTTAGTGGTCAGTCATTATATAATATAAAATAAATATTTACATACACATTTATAATTTTACGTTTACCTTCCATGACATCTCTCTATGTGCTTTAATTACATTATATTCTTGTGTGACTATACTGTATGGGGCACATGTGTTTATATGGGGGTTTCACATCTTTTCTTCACTGACATCTCAATTTTTGAGCTGCCACACTACCATAGATGACAAGAAAATAGTTGCTACATAATTTATGTTTACTAAATTAATTTTAACACTACTTTCACATGGAAAAATAAGTTGACTGTCTTGGTACGCAAGCTATGAATGCCTGCATGGAAAGCTGCAACTCTAACCACTACACTACCTTGGCTTGATGATGTTACCTGTCTATTTTCATTTAGCTTCTATAGGATGTTTAGTCTGTAATGTACACACCCACTTAACTACACTTAAATATTCCTTAGGGCATTACAAACAAGGATATATTATTATGTATTTAGGTTCTATGGGTGTGTATTGTGGTGTTCTGACAACTACTTGTGACTGTATTTGTGACATAATGGCAATGATTGAGGTTTCAGGATTCTGGGCGTGTTTCATGCTGATGCATGACATGTTCTCTATGGACTGTCTTGTTTTTGTGGGGCTGTGCTTGTGCTTATTTATGTTTGGGGGATTTATCCCCTGTTATGTGTGCATACCTCTCAACCTCTTAGAACAAGTATTCTGGACATAGGTTCATAGGTTCATAGGTAGATACTAGGCTAATGGCCCAAGGGCCTATGTAAGCCTAGCCAGCAAGGTTCCATGGCTTACGCCACCCAAGAAAGTTATTTTCCTGTGCCACTGTCGAGCAGAGACACAGAAGTGATCCCTGGGATGTATTTCCTATTTCCCATCCACTCATCAAGATTTTTCTTGATGAGTGCTAATGAGGAACATTGCTTGACAGAGATGGGTAGCTTGTTCCATAGTATAGGAAGTCTCTGGGACAGGAATCTATCCCTCCAGCATGCCCTGTTTATTGTGGTGACAAGGTTTAGGCCCCTAGAGCATGTAGCTCAGAGGGATTGGGAGTTCTTTAGGTGTAGCATGTCCAACAGCTCTAGGTCTGACATAGCTTTATATGTTAGGCAGAGATCACCTCGGAGTAGGCAATATGCTACATTCTGGACATAGCCATAAATAACAGTGGGACAAAGGCCAATATACAGGGACAATTTTTAAATATTGCTCTTGCCATCACTGGAAGTAGCTAGACTAACAGGCTTTGATGTAGCATGATTTTTCTGAAGGGTATAATGTCTGGAACTCAGATGTCTCTCATTATTTTTCACTTCACTGTTAATGCTTTTCCACTAATTTGCCAGATCACCATCATGTTCTGGACTGTGGACCATGAATTTGTGGCACAGATCAGTTCTGGACATTCAGCAAAAATCTGTAAGGTTGACAGGTACAGTGTGCATTTGCACATATTTCCTGCTTCTGTAGAATGCAGAAGCTGTGACACACCCCCTGTATTTCTTTCCTGTTTGCCGGTTTTATTTCAGTGTCCACGAACACTGAAATGATTTATTTTACATTTCAGTGTCTGCAGACACTGAAATACTGGCATAATATTAGAGCTATGCTCTAATATTATGCCAGTATGGCTTAGAAAGTGTCATACAGCACTTTCTGAGTGCAGGGGGCGTATTTAGTGTCTGTGCACTGCACGGACACACCCCCCTGCACTCATACATGGATCATATCTATGTAGAGCATACAGCAGCATGTCTTCATTAATATGCAAGGTGCGCTGCTGCTCTACATGGGCACGATCCGCTCCATACAGGAACAGCACTATTCCTGCATGGAGCTTAATAAATTCTGGGGATTATGTGTATATTCTGTATGGTGATTGTGATACAATGGGGTTAGGAAATTAACTTTTTGTCCACTGTAGTGTGATCTCAGAGTTGGTATATTTAATTTACGGGGGGGGGGGGGTGCAGGGTGACTTGCATCCTGTAGAAATGTAGTAAAAAGTGTGTTTGTTAGTTTGTTATTGTTATAGGTATAGGGGATGTTATTTACATGTGCTTTGTGGCTTTTAATGTTATGATGCAAAGTTTCAATGTTCTGAGTTTTTCAGTGTTATGGTCTCAGTGTTTTGAGATTCGATGTTATGAGAATTGGATATTTTGAAAGGAAACTATATTTACATATATGTCTATATACATATATATATATATATATATATATATATATATATATATATATACATACATACATATATAGAGATATATAGCTATAGATATTTATAGAAAGATGTATAGATATTTATAGATAGATGCATGCATAGATATATACACATATCTATATATGTATATGGATAGATAGATATAGATATTCCCAAAGGATTTATGGATCTAGTGAGGAAGGTAGATTTGGAGTTACATGAACATGTTTAGCATCAACACAGTAACATCAATATGTTATTGTGCATGCTTCGAGGCTACTATTCAGAACATACCATGTATGTAACAGTGACCTGCATATACCTTGCGAATTAGAGATCACACAGTCCCTGGGAAAGAGGCCTATTCTCCTTTCCCAGTGATCATTCTTTATCACATAACATTCAACCTTGTGTGGTGTTGTCCAATATGAGTCAGTCATACACAAATCTTTCTTACCCACAACCAACAAATCTAATGGTAGCGATATAATTTATCTATACATACATATTTATATATTTATCTATATCTATTTATATCTATATCTATCTATATATATATATATATATATATATATATATATATATATATATATATATATGTGTGTGTATGCAGTTATTTATGTATATATACATATATGTTATCATACAAGTATAAAGAGGAGTCATACAACATACAACATCATGATTTGTTGTCATGGTGCATAACAATAAATTAGTATCACCTACTCTGTAGCCATTAAGTTTATGAAGAATACCAGAAGAATGCAAATTTCAAACAAAACAGATCACTAATGATAGGTTTCAAAGCATTGAATCCTTCTGCAGTAACTTTCAGGCCCAGTAATTAATATTGTTCTCAGCAATTTGAATGACTCTATTCCCGATCCTTTCTAAATCTAGATTTGAGTAACTAAAACTATCCATTAAATAGTCAGTTAGCACATTTTTCTGATTTCTTTTCATATAAGCATGTTGCTTAAGTTTATGATTTAATTCACTAAATGATCTTAATGCTTATCATACAAGTAACACTCATTATGAAAATACAGTTGAAATTAATAATAATAATAATAATAATAATAATAATAAAGCTACTCTGCTTCTTTTGTTTGCCTGTGGTCAAATGAATATCACTGACTCCACCCTCACCATGTGAAGACATTGGGAAGACTACAGAGGATGGATTAATAAATCCTTTTGGATTTGAACACAACTGACAGGATGCAATTTTACCTAGTGTCACTGTGTTTGAGGAGGGCTGAGATGAAGAAATTAAGTGTTTCTTGGTGGCCAAGTGTACATTGTGATGAATCAAGAGTGGACATTGTAATGTGAAGGGTTAATTATTCTTGAGGAAGATCATCTGCACTGAAGATTTCATACGGAATCTGAAGCCAAAGAAATGCAGTTAACTGTTTAATATCTTTGGAATCGCCCTTTGGAGTGATATCATCTTCTTAGTGAGACAGCTATGAATACTTGGCAAAAGAAGTCTACATGCCTACTGAGCTATGAAAAGAATTTTTCTGTGTAGCAAAAATAAGCTGTCCAGATGAAAATCTCTTCAGCATTTGTTCCTTCTTGTTAACTACAATGGAAACTAAATTAGAGAATGTATTACGGAACTAATAATTTAAAAACATTGGCCTGTGCTAGCCATGACAGAGACTAATACCCACGTGCAAGATAAAGAATGAGGGTTAGGCTCAGTGCCAACTGGGTATCATGTACAATTAGAATGAATCGATACATTTAAACCCCTACTGTAGAAGCAGCTTAAGGGCTGTATGTTGCTACCTCATTTCTGGAGAAAGAACCTGAGTGGCTATATGACATGGTGAAAAAAAATGGCTGAATTTAGCTTGACTACCCTATGTGTCTACCACTGACTATGAAGACAGACTTCCTAAACATGAGCACCTCTTTTCCATTTTGGATTTCTGATCATAAGAAGAATAGGTTAGATGTCAGGAGACTAAGAAGTCCTTGGCTGAGGACTATAGAGTTGGACACTTTGCAGGTGGATGAAAGTGTTGTCTCAATGCAGCCCCAGGGTACTGTCTGCTGCCTGTGTTTATCCACCAGACATGTTACAGAGTATTCTGTCCTGTTGGTGAAGGGAGGTGAACGGCTCTGGAGGGTGTCCACTGCTGAGCCTGTAGTCTTGTCCTTGCTCATGCTTCCATTTTTGCCTTACCCAAAACAATGGCTCATTATTTGAGCTTTTCATTTTATTTGTTACCCGGTAATTAGATTTTATTCCCAACATTGTGTTTTTCTAGATAGTAACATTTCCTGTAATTAGCCCTTTTATCTTTCATAGTCTACTTTTCAGCTGGTTAAATGAATATCAATGGAAAAAAAAAGAAATGTAGATGAACTTCACAATGGTCTGCTCTAAGTTTGTTTTTGGTATACTGGTTGGATTTTACAAGACTTTTATAAACGGAAACCTTGAAATAATTTGACGATATAAGCCTAATTGATATTGCCGACTGCTTAATGTAATTGTAAGTGAAGTTTGGTGCTGTTATTGGAATGCACTTGGTAGTCTCTAGCATTCATATTTAATCTGCTATAACACTGATGTCTGGTGGTAAAATAAAATCTATAATTGCAAGGGGTTTGTGTACGGTTGCAAAATGTATGTCAGTCATACCTCCCAACTGTGCAGATTTTTGCAGAATTTCAAGATTTTAGCCTCATATTTTTTGCCCGTCTTTCATAAAATTGCGTTTTTTTTTTCTGGCAAATTACTGGTAAATCATTAAACATTGGAGTTAGAAAATAATGACAGACATTTGAGTTTCAGACTTGATATCCTTCAGAACTTTCATGGTAAATCAAAACCTGTTAGTCTATCAACTTTCTAAGTTTGTAAGAGCAATATTTACAAATTGTCCCTATTTTTGGGCCTTTGTCTCACTTTTATTTATGGATTTGTCCAAATTTCTTGCTGCAAGATATTGAGAGGTATGATGTCCATATTAGGGCTCTTAAACATTCATGAGCATTATATTTTTGTTTGTGTAAGAAACCACATTGTATTATGTATGGATTTAATACACTAAAACAAACATGGTTTGAAAGAAACAGGCCATTGTATTCAGAACTCCATGGGGGGGGGGGGGTGACAGTAACATAGAAATGAAAAATCTAAGGCAGCAGACATGCAAATATTGTAAGTATTATTGTTACAGGTATTTGGCAGTTCCATTTCTAACTTCAGAGAGTTAAATCATATTGCTATTTTTGTGATTCAAACCATTACAGCATTTATGCCTTGCATGAAGTGGGGAGGAAAGGTATTGGTCTGAATAATATCAAAATATGATTTTTTGAGAGGAAAGGGCTTGGACTAAAGAACATGAGCAGGTCATTTCTTGTTTTACTACAGATCATGACCTGAAAAGAACAGAGAGGTTATTGTTGTTAAATATATTTTCATTGACAAGTGTGGAGACTGCATTATTCTAATTTAACAGAGTTTACATTTCTGCAGTGTAGATTTAGATTTTATAGTTAAATAGGCTTTGCATATATCTATATCATCTATCTCACATGTTATCACTCTATCTATCTATCTATCGATCTATCTATCTATCTATATGCCTATTGATTATCTGTCTGTTTATTTTTGCTCAGGTGAGGCTATCCCTTTGGCTGACTCGTGGACATCAGCAATTCCTGCTGATCTGACCATGATCCACTAGGAATACCTTCTAGGCAACTGGAGACAATATTATCTATGAAATTTCTACTTCTCTGCACTGTAGCTTGAAGAATTGAATATTATTAAGAGAAACTTATCAAATGAGTACATATATTTAATTGAAGCAGATCTGACTCTCCTCTACAGTTGTGCATATACACATTGAATGTTATAGTACATAGCAGGCTCAGTGACTCGGAAGTGAGGCATAGAAGGAAGAGGCATCAGAAATTTAATGATGAGGAGGAGATCTCCCACTCACAAAGTGAGGCACATTCAAAGTTATATTATAAGGTTTAGATGGCAGAAAAAAAGTAAGTTGAATAGTGGAAGAAAACGACAGTTTTTTTAAATCACTGGATGGCTCTGAGGTATTGTACACAAAAGTAAAAAACAATTCAGGTTAGTACCTTTTCTGAGGAAGATGGATAGGTAAATGTGGAACAACTCACATGGAGGCATGCTATCCAATACGTATGAGATTGGTGACACAATCTCAATAGTGTAGAAGGTTTATAGAGTGAGGAGTTATTTTCCCAGATAATGTATGACCTTCATCTCCACTTTTATGTTATAGTAATCTGTAAGTAAACTTCTTCTGGGGTGTCTAAAGAAATTATATACTTCAGGCCCCATGAAAGGTAGTTATATGACTTTATATTAATTTTAATAAGTTTGTACAGGAAGAATGGTGCCTGTTGTTTTGCTTGCTGTATGATGCCTCTATAAGTAGTAAACACAACAGAGGGTTTAACTTTAATTATACAATTCCTCCCCTAAAAAGTGCACGCTGATTGGCCAGCCCAACCAGCGTACCCGTTGTAAATCCCTCAATATACTTATGGAAAAAGGTCCGGTCGCCCGGACTTTTTCCGTTAGTATAAAACACTGTCTCGCTATGTTAAAAGAGTTTAACATAACGACACAGGTTTATAAAAAGCAACGGAGATCTCCGTTGCTTTTTTTAAAGCTGTCTCACTATGTTAAACTCCTTTAACATAGTGACACAGTATGTAAAAAGCAACGGAGATCTTGCGATCTCCATTGCTTTTTTTTTTTAAAGCTGTCTCGCTATATTAAATGGGTTTAACATAGCGAGACAGCTTTAAAATAAGCAACTGAGATATCCGTTGCTTATTTTAAAGCTGTCTCGCTATGTTAAACCCATTTAACATAGCGAGCCAGTTTTTTAAAAAAAAAGCAACGGAGATCTTGCTTTTTACTGTTTCGCTATGTTAAATGGGTTTAACATAGCGAGACAGCTTTACAATAAGCAACGGAGATCTCCGTTGCTTATTTTAAAGCTGTCTCTCTATGTTAAACCCATTTAACATAGCGAAACAGTAAAAAAAAACAACGGAGATCTTGTGTTCTCCGTTGCTTTTGCCCACAGCTCTGATGTACTGCGTAGGCATGCGCAGTACATCAGAACTGCCGCAGAATACCAGACAGCTGTGGAAGGGCAGTAAAGAGGCATTATACAATGCCATTATTTAAGAAAAGTAATTATTTCTTTTCTTAAATAATGTCATTGTATAATAGCAATAACCCACTTCTGGGTGTGGGTAATGCTGGATTTACCCACGGTTGGCTTTGTTTGGTCCCTCGGGCTTCGCCCTCGGAACCAAACCACGCCAACTGTGGGTAAATCCAGCATTACCCACACCCAGGCATGGGTTATTGCTATAATAATTAGTGTACTTTGTAGACATGGTAATGGTTTGTTACTGATGAAAATTTCCTGCCTTATAGCCTTTGTTATGTTAGCATACCTCTCAGCTTCACAGAATAAGAAATCTGGACAAAACCAGAAAAAAAATGGGGGGACAAAGGCCCAAAAATAGGGACACTTTTTTAAATATTGCTCTTACAAGCTTAGAAAGTTGATAGAGGAACAAAGTTTGCATTACCCTGAATTTTCTGAAGGATATGAAGTCTGAAATGCAAATGTCTGTCAATATTTTCCGACTTTGGTCCTCAATGATTTGCCAGTGATTTGCCAGAAAAACTAAATTTTATGAGAAACAGGCTAAAAATATGAGGCTAAAATCTGGACATTCTCTGAAAATCTGGACAGTTGAAAGGTGTAAGGTCAGAAATTACAATACTGCAGGAATTGTGATTATGCATTAGTTTTGTTTTATAGCATCACTTACAAGGCAGTTAGAAGTGGGATTACTGAGCAGAAATTTAATGTTGACAATCTGAGGCTGCTTTTGAATGCCTTGTAGCTCTGTGTGTCATCTCAGCAAGTTATAAAATGAGAATTCTAAACATATACTTTATAAAGCTGTTTGGCACGAAGAGTTTTCTATACTTGCTTGCAATATCATAAAACTTATTTTAGAGATAAGAATGTTATAAGGGGATGATTGTTTATATTGTACTCAGTCTGCTCAGGTAATGTAAAATGGCATGTTGTCATTTCCACTTGAGAGCTTGAGAGCTTGAGAGGAACACCAATCTGGTCTGTTGTCTTTTTTTTTTTTTTTTTTTTTTTGCTCATGACTTTCTCATTCACCTCTCATTTGACCTAGCAAGTTGTAACCCCTAAATCTTTAATGGATGCAGCCATTACATTGTCATTCTCATTATCTGTAACTTTGGACAGTTTTCATCACTTATGATGGATATAGTCAGGGATTTTTTGTTGCAAATGCTTTTTACCTCTATGCTTGTCAACCATTAAGACTTCCTTTATCAGATGTGTGTCCATCATTCCCTCTACTGTGTATCCCTTATATGGAAATGAGAACCATTCAAAATAGCCATCATCTAAGCAGCAATGGAGGTGGTCTGTGCTCCCAGTAGCATCCAAACAATGAGAGTAATTTTTGTTATGGTCCTAAACCCTCCCATGAGCAGCAGACCCACTAAGTCTACTACACCTTCCCTGTGTAATTGCATGCTAATGGATACCCCCTATATAGGTTGCCATGTTTCCAACTAGCTGAGCCAACACAAACCTCAGGGTTGCACTATACTTCACCATTCCTTCTCTGAATGGATTATGGTATCTTTTGACCCCAAAAATCCCTCTCCTTTTTCCCAGGATGGACATGTCCACCCCCATTACAGCTCTGACAGATACCTGAACCACTTATCAAAGCTGAGCTTGGGTTGTAGTTAAGTCATTAGCCTTTTCTGCCAGCAGGGATGACTTATTACTCAGGCTTTTAGGAAGATTTCCTTCCTTGATGCGTGAGTTGATAAGTCAAAACTTTTAGTGGCTCCTGTTAAAGGGACTCTGAAGAAGGGATGAATTGCTCATTACCACATGGTTTCTGTATGACCTTGAGGAAAGAAAACTGAAAGAAGATTTTTACTACCACACAAGCAAAAATGGAAGAAATCCTATCAGAGTGAATAGATTTGCTTATAGCAATCTTTTCTGCAACAAATGCAGTCAGCATAATGTTTTGCTCTTAAATGTTGATGCCTATATCACATTATCCAGCAGTTACTGGCTGTGAAATTCATTATGAAAAAAAAAAAAAAACTGAGAGTTGAAAGAAAACATCTGTTTCTTATGAGATTTGTTAGAGATGATGACAGGGCTTCTAGCCTAAGAGATACTTGAATTACTTGAATATATATTTTTTGCAGTTGTTTTTTTGATTAGAACCCAAAAATTGATTATTTATGAAAGAAGTAGATTCATCAAAAAAGGCATATGAAGATGTAAGTCAGTTCATCATATCTGTTTTCTAACGTTGACAGATTTATTTACTATTAATCACAACTGTTGTACTTAGAGTTTTATCCTATCAAATGCAAAAGTTATCTCCTAATTTGTTCACATATGTTGTGATTGAATCATATTCCTGTAAAGCTTCCATTACAGCAGAATCCTGAATGGTTTGGGCATATTTACCTTAGGTGCTTCCATGATTAGGTGCTGTATTCACCTTCTTGATGGGGAGATATATTTTTCCACTCCATGGGTTTTGGTGGTATTTCCATCTGTGGCATGCCCTTAGGGCCTATTAGCTATCATTGTATGGCTATATTTATAGTGCAAAAGTGTGTCAGATGGAGTTAGATGAAAGTTAGGAATCCCATACAGAATCTCAGAAACCAGAGAGATATCTAGTCATGCATACATGGGTCAAAGATGGACAGCTTTACCAGCTGCTGGTCTACTCTTCCTCTCTATCAAAAACAACAATAAAAAAAGTCTTCTAGGGGAGCCCTAGATGACTCCCATGAGGGAGACTTATAATCCCTGCTACCTGAGGATTAGGATACAAAACGACTAGATAAGACTCTCTAATTTGTTGCAGTTCTGAGATACTATTTCAAATTCTTTGTCTACTGAAACTCCCTTTTAAGATAGCACTAGTCTCCGCAAAGTTACCATAACTTCTTTACCGATTGTTCATCATAATATTCAGCAGGGTTCAATATATAAGACAGAATGTGATCACATGATCTGGCACTAGCCTAAGGCAAACAATGGAATGATTACATTTATTCAGGTGCTTCTGCAAATAGTGGGGAAAGAAACTGAATACTAGCATCAGCAAACTTTTCTTTCAGGTCAAGATTCTACCATATGATATAAATGTATTACTAGATAGAAAAGGAGTTGAATTTTTCAATATTTGACAGATTCAGAATCATACATTACATCTCATCATAAAGTGCACACATACTCACTCGTAGATTAATGGTTTCTGAGTTGTTAAACTTAAAATATAAAAAAATTCATATCGATTTTGTATTGTGATTTAGTGATCCTAAGGATGTATGTGAGAAACTCATTATTTAAATTTTAGGGCATGCACTATGCCTCCATGAATGATGCAGGGATTAATGTGATTTTCTGTCTGGTTATACACTGAATGCATCATATAGAATAGATCACAGTAAATGTCTGACGTGGAGGATATTCCTTAATTTATTGAGAAATTTCTATGATCTAAGGATTACAAAGTGCTCAGCTAGTACTGTTTTAAGTGAAAAATTACTTGGTACAGATAGAGTAGAAAAATCTGCAATTAATGACACAGCCAACAACATTTCAGAAACACAAATACTATATTAAAAGAAGCCACTGCTGACAAAAAGTCAAAAATATAATGTACTGAGATCAATAAATCTATATTTCACAAAATTCAAATACACAGTTCTTTATCAAGGTAAACATTTTATCTAGTTTGTAGATATGTAAAGTTTGTTTGGGGTGTCAGGTGTTTCCTATTGTCTGAAACACCAATGTACATTTACATATATTCTCTTACGTTATTCACCATGTGTTTAATATTAGTTACATGAGCTGTGGATTCAAAGCCCATAAAATTGTATGTAGGAATCTATTTGGAAGTTCACAATTACTGAGTCTTGTGACCATTATGCCTTGCCAGTTGCCTCCCTAATTTCTACATTCCCACTCAAACTCTGGGTGAATGTATGAATACTCATCCAATTATACAAGTCCTGATTGAAGGAAAATAATTTATGACACTACTACCTGCAAGAGGAGTCTTTTTCAGTGATGAGGGACACACTGAGTAACTAATTTGTTTCTCTGCCTTGTTTTATTGATCTGCTGATGCAGGTAGAGATCCCTTGTTCCTGTACTTGTAGGGATGTTTGGTTTGTGAAAGTATAAGAAATTCTGGCCCCTGATTGTCTGGAAGGCAAAACATGGGTCTCCTCTGATGACACGATAAGAAAAATAAAAGGGGGTCAGTGTGTTTAGTCTTTTCTGGTAGTTAAGGGATTTTAAGTTTTCTAACTCATTGATTTGCCTGAGGAGTTACATGTCAAATAGTGTGTTGCATTGTGTATCAGATCTGCAAAGTGCTGAATACAAGGGGACAATAAACTCTTTAGATCTGGATGATATTCCCATGGAGATCAGTTGCTTCAGGTAAGATGATTTCCTGACAACTGTTTCTTCATGGTGATCAAAGGAGTATTGAAATGGAGTATTGTCAGTATTATATGCTGTGGGGAAGGTATGCCCCCCAAATGCAACAATGCAGATTTTTTTTTAGCATTTCACTTAAGCCCTTTTTTAAGTCACCAGGCAATTGAAGTGTATATCCCTCCTGGAGGGCTTCTGAGAAGAATTTCAGAATGACTGTCAGTTTGCAATCATCTACAAACTTGGTTAGCCATAGTTTTTTTTTTTTGTTTTGTTTTTTTTAGACTGTCGGTCAGAAAATAAATAGTGAACAAATGCAGCCACCTGTGGGACTCCACTGTTCACTTCATGTTCTCTGCCATGTGGAGTCCTGCATTGTTTGCAAACCATCTTATTATTTAAGGGTCTATTTCTAATGCATTTAGTTTATAAATTATACTAGCTTCAGGGATGGTGTCAAATCCATTGTCTAAATCAAGGTAGGATGCCTTTACATTGTGAACATAATCGACAGCTTGTATTATTATTTTCAAGAAGTTTACCAGATTGATTAGTCAAGCGCAAACTTTTACAAAACTAAATCAATGCAGATCTACCATGTTGAGATTTTTAATGTCAGTGTTACAGTCTAATTTATATTTTTTTTTTCATGGGCTTAAAAATTAGACTCTTCAGGTTAATGGGGCTATAGTTTGTGGGGTTGGAAGTAGAGCCACCTTAATGGAGTGGCATCACTAGTGCTGTACACCATACAACCAAGGCTAAGCTGTAGACATGCTTAAGTTAAAGAGCTCGTGGAAAATTCCACCATGACATGTTTAGTACTATTTAACAGTCTGTTATGTTATTTAGTCATATAGGTGAGAACTTGGTTAGCTACCTTTGTGGGCCATTTTAAGCCTAGCAATGTTCCCTTTACAGGTGAGGATTAAACCCTATACTTTGGGTCTGTGAGGTAAAGACCTTAAACATTATACCAACCCTCAATGGAGAAGTGTTCTTTGTCATGGACAGCACTTTCAATGTATGTTCTTTAAAGATGATGGGAGGGGCAGAGAGATACAGGGATTACATGGCTTTGGATAATCACTGGTTCATAGGTGTTTACTAGGCAGACGACTACAATGGCTTCATAAGTCTAGCCATGTATCCCAAATCTCTGATAAGTTCTGATACCCTTGATGAGTGTAAGCATGCACCTGGGAAATGAACCATTTACAGGTTACATGTTTGCATCAGAGGCATAGGTGCCAAACCAGGTATGAACTTCCAGTTTCCCATCCAATTGTCCAAGCTGCACTTGAATTGGATTAGGGAGGAACTCTGTTTTACATGGATGGGGAGCCTGTTCCATAGATGTGGTAGTCTCTGGGATACATACCTATTTCTCCAGCATGCCCTATTTATATCACAGGCAAGGTTTAAGTCTTTAGAATGGGTAATTCTGGTGCTATCTGTTTTGTGGATATGCAGGAAGTCCATTGGAGTGGGGGTCTGACAATGCCCTCTATGCCAGGCATAGATCCCCCCCCAAAAAGCTGGTAGGAGACAGAATACAGGGATAGGGCCTTGAGGTGGTTTGCATAGGAAATTTTACTTATGCCTTGAATTCTTTTAGTGAGAAACCTCTGTGGATGTTCCAATTGTTGGATATGCCTGGTTAGGTACATACCAAAGGGGGCATTGTACTCAATGGTAGGTCAGATGAATGACGAATACAGTGGAACAATGACATCCTTGGACATAGATGCCATACCTTTGTTTATGAGTTGTGCAACATATGATTTCCTCTCCACTGCAGACACATTTATTTATTTTATTTTTTATTTTATTTTACATTTGTTGACCGGGTTTGTCCGACTGAACTGAAGATCCCTTTTTCAGCGGAGGCCCAGGGAGTAAAGCTCCATATATTAGACAGTTATACATTTTAAAAACAATTTATAACAATAAGATAATACATAGTTCATACAATATGATAAAATATTTTCAGAAATGTTTTCAATGAGAATAAGAAGTATGCTTTTAGGACATTACTTAGTGTAAGAGAGTTTCATAGTAAAGCATCTGCAAAAAACATTTCAGGAAATTGGTTCTAAGTGTATAAGATGTACAAGCTTAGGACTTGATGTAGGGTATTGGATATCATATTTTTAAAAGTTTAGTTAGACAGTATGTGTATTATTACAGAAACATATTTAATAGTTTTTGTTAGTATGTGTATTATCAAAGAACCACAAAGGTGTTAGCATGACCACATGATGGTCAAAGGCTAGATAACTATCTATGTGAGTCCCTAAGTCCCTGACTTCTGGGTCAATTCTAAGGGGTGTGTGTCAATTTGATAGTTATCAGGGATGGATGACTTCACAAAGAATACTATTATGAATTTCTTGGCATTTAATTTTAGTCCATGGCTCTGACACCATTTGTTTGTCTGTGTAAGCCCCTCCTGGAGAACATTTGTGTCAGTGTGAGATTCAATAACTGCTCCTAAATTGCAATCATCTGTAAATTTAGTCATCCAGAGACAACAGACATTGGCCTTGACTTCTGAGAAGTAAATGCCAAAAAGAGGCGGTCCAAGGGCTGATCCCTGAGGGACTCCACTTGTGACTGGCCTCTTTGTAGATGTGGACTCCATAATTCTAGCTTCTTGGATCCTGTCTGAGAGCCAGTTGTCTATCCACCAGATGACATACCGATTTGTACCTAACCTCTTGAGTTTGTCAACAATACCTGAGTTGGGGTATTGTATAAAATGCCTTGTCCAGGTCAAGGTAGGCAATGTGAACAGTTTTGCCCTCATCCACTGCTTTGGTGACCTTCTCAAAGAAGTTCACCAGGCTGAGTAGGCATGATCTGCCCTTGATGAAACCAGACTGGGTCGGGTCCAGTGTCTAGAGGTTTGCTATATCTCTATTGATCATCTCCATGATAATTCTTTCCTCGGCTTCACATATAAGACTAGTGAGACTTATGGGTCTGCAGTTTCCAGGGTCTGTAGATGGCACACCTTTGTGCAGAGGGATGACTGTTGCCTTTCTCCATTCATGAGGCACAAAACCTGTTTGGCGTTAAATAGTAATCTCAGAGGCCCTGATAGGTCATGTTTTATGCTATTTAGAAGGCATCCTGGGATATTGTCTGGGTCCATTGATGGAGTGTTCTTGGTCTTAGAGAGAGCATTAAGGACCTGTTTGCTAATGATAGTAAGGGGAGATATATTTGATGATATTTCCTGAGGGAAGGTTGAAGGAGAAAGAGGGGTAAAGTTGGAGCTAAATGTATCAGCCAGTAGGTTTGCTATGTCTTTTGGCTCAGTATAGGTGGCTCCATTTACATTGAGCTCTGCAAACAATTGTGCATTGACTTTGAGGTTGTGGACCTAGCTAACTAATGCTTTGTGGTGGTCCTTGGCCTGGGAGGCCAAAATTACCTCAAATTTGGGTTTGATGGACTTTATTTGTCCTCTGAATTGTTTGTTTAGTTTGATGAGAGTGCTTTTATCCTGATGGGTGCTACACCTCCTAATTTTTGCCAAAATGTTCTTTCTCCTGTTATACAGCCTGTTGATTTTGTGATTCCACCAGGGTTGCTTGTTTTTTGAGTTACTTCTGTACTTCTTCCTGATGGGTACAGCTGCCTCTATGCAGCTATTAACATGCTTGTTCATGGTTTCTGTGACCAGTTCCAGATTGGCAGCAGTGTTCTCAGGATTTATCGGGCCTTGAAATTTTGCCAGGTTCTCACTTAATAGCAGGAGATTAGCCTTAGAATAGTTCCTTAATATTCCAGGTTTAGCTGGGGGTCCATGTTTTACTTTCACTTCAATGGAGACCATTTTGTGGTCTGACCTTACCAGGGAAGGCATTACAGTAGGGAGTGTACAACACTCTCCCATATTAGTGAAGACCAGATCCAGTATGGTTGCACCCCTGGTTGGTGTATTGACTGTCTTGTCCAGGGAGTTTGTGTTTACAAAATCCCGGAATCTCTGTGCATGTATGTTTGGTGTTGTATAGGATTCCTAATTAATAGTGGGGTAATTAAAGTCAACCATGAATATGGTATTGGATTGGATGGTCAGTGTTTCTAATAAGTTTAAATACATGGTATGAGTTTCCTGGGTCATAGACGAGGAACTATAACTTGCAAGGAAGTGACACTGGATTTTCCCTGTGGTGATTTCAACATGGAGCAACTCAAGTGCATTGTCCTGTTTGACCAGCCTTGAAGTATATTTATCTTTGATGTAAATAGAGACACCTCCACCTTTAGTCCCTGCCTGTGAAGTAGCTGGCCTAAATGTGTAGAGGGCATTACATCCTAGCACTGTTGGTATGATCTCCGTAGATTTAAACTATGTCTCCATGACCGTACAGACAACAGCTTTCTATAGGGTAAAGAGAGCTTCTAGGGAATGGAATTTTTTTTTTGTTTAGACTCCTAGCATTGATCAGTAGTACCTTTAGATTTTCTTGGTTTTGATTTGCTATGTCAGAAGTACTTTCAGTCTGGCATCAGAAACACTTTCAGTCTGGCATTGCCTAAAAAAGACACTACAGGGAAGACAATGTTTTAGTTAATATTTAAATACCTAGAGAGAAGAGGTGCAGACCATCCCTGGCAAAACAGTGTCATCTGTTGACCATCATTTTCCTTGCTGACAAATATTGCACCCCCTTAGCATGACACCAGAAACTAAGCCAATTATTAAAGTCAATTGTCTTTTGTTTGTATTGTGGCATCATTCTTGGAGAAGGTAAAATGCTGCTCAATGCTAGGTTCATACCAGCCTGAGACACATATTCCGAGAGCTCCATGACATCTCTCTTCATGTAGTATAGGGAGGTATGTCTCAGGTCATTTACTCCCACATGGCCTATGACTGAGTCATATTGCTAATTGAGGTTCAGTTACCTGAGTGCTTGTGTAATGTGGCACATCCTAGCCCCTGATATGCAACTGACCATTACTTTCTCCTTACTCAGCCTGGTGAGAGATACATCAGTGTGTCTCACGATGGAGTCTCCAATGACTAGAATCTTGGATTGTGTAATAACTTGCCTTATGGGCTTAGCGGTAGAGGCTCCATGAGATGTAGCTCCATGTGTTGATGTGGGTGTTGTTTTGAAAGAGCGCATTTGGGGCTGCTGAGAGTATTTGTTATGTGTACTTCATCTAGTAAGTCTTTGTGGTTTAGGTAGGTTACATTTAAGTGCCCCAGTATATGTGGGTCAATATGTCTGCTTTAAATAGTGCATATAGTGCATAATGAGTGCAGCATGTGTCCTACTGACAACTTTATTGACATTAGGAGCACTTTTATGTGAGAGTTTTGCCTCCAGTGACATTGTGTAAATACATCTCTCACATACCATATAATTTTGTTTGAGACTTAACTGGTTGTCAGTAAACATGAGGCAATTTCTACATTGCCTCAGGATGCCCATATCAAACAAGCCAGTAAGGAGACAGTAGGAACATTCATATCCATCGCACCAGACCCTTTTTTTATTGAATAGACACATGGAGGGAAAATATCAATCTTGGAAATTATATTTGCACTAAATTTACTTGTATGTACATTGACAAAGTCCACCAGCTCCAAATAGGTTCTGCAATTTAGTACGATATCTGTACATTGTTAAATTTCTTTGTTTTCCAGCATAACTAATGAATCAGTGACAGTGATGTAGAGGAAGAGACCATAACCCATCACTCATTACATTTATTAGTGATGTTGCAGCTTTCTTAATAAAAAATAACAGGTGGTATTTTCTACTCATTCTAAAGGATAGTCCCATCTTTTTTTCCAATATTACAGATGGCAGCTATTACAATATAACAATCTATTTCTCTTTATTTCTTATAAATTCAGTTGTATAGCTGTTTATCATACATAAAAACATAGACATCTAAAGAAGTCATTTCTTATAAATAATTGGCACTAAAATATTACCAGCACAAAACAAGAAGGCAACTCCTTATCATTAAAAAGGAGTTTTTGTTTGATATTTTTTACTAAAACACAATAAAACAAAAAATATCTCAAAATTATTCTTTAATATTTCTGTAGGGAAAACAACTTCTACCTTAGTAAAGATATTTTGAATTTGCTTATGACTTATCTAGCAATGTATACCAAAGTGCTCCAAAAATTACTAAACAGATTGCCTATAATCAATCACAGTCTATTGAAATTGTTGCTTATACCTGGACATTCCATTTTCTTACTTTGTCTTTTTTTGAAAATGTCTCAGGACTGACATGCTATGTTCCCCATCCTATCTGTGCTGAAAAGTCTCTCATGCTTCCACCAGTTATAAAAAAGCACCTCTGCCTCAGCTGCATTCAGGCATCCTTACTTCAAACTAAATTCTTTTCCCCACCTGTCTCTGAAAATGATTCACCCTGACATTTAATTTGCATAAACAGTTTAACCAGAAAACTCTCATCAAAAACAGCAAATTAATATAATTTGTCAGACAAACTCAACTCATGTGTAGTAAATTATTGGTACTCCTATGTAATACCTGGAGGGTACTGTTCCTTAATCAGAAGTTTAATTTCTAAGCTGAATATTGCAATAAACCTTTCTCTAGATTCTTTTTTGTGGCAGCTTAAGTAGAAATAGTACTTAGCATCTGGCAAATTAACTTGAATATTTAACCAAGAGATTTGTTCCCCTGTGTTATGAATTTCAATGAAAATCTTTGAACATTTGTTTCTTTCATCTGTGCCCCTCCTTAAAGATGTCAAACATTGGTCTTCCAATACATAAGATGTAACTTCTAACACAAGTTCTGCCAAAAAATACCCTCTGTCTTAATGGGATATAATATCATGTCACTTCATAAGAACTAAGTGGATGCAAAAACATTCTAAAGAAAATAGTTTATAATGAATGCTCTAAATATAAGCATTATGGGAGAAAAGTACAGCTTAGTAAGGATTTTGACATTTGTGCTGTTTTGATTAATTGTTTTTTTTTCTCTTTTTCTATAGCATATAGATTCCACTTCTTCACAGTATTTAAACCACTTTGAGTTGTCTTAACCAAAATTAAGAAAATGTTGATTCATTGTTCCCCCTATGCTAATTACAAAAATTGTATAACGTTTTGTTTCCTAAAATTATTTTTTTTCACTTTTTTTCATATCTAGTTCTATACATTTCTGCAACTGTAATTTATTTCTAATCCAAAGTAAATCCCAGCAGTCATTTAAGCCTGTAATAATTCAACTGCACAAGCTTATGAGTTTTTGTGACACACACACACACACACACACACACACATATATATATATATATATATATATATATATATATATATATATATATACCTATATATCTATATCTATCTAATATATATAAATACTGTCGACCATATGAAGTAGACCCATATATATATATATATATATATATATATATATATATATATATATATATATATATATATAATTTTTATTTATTTATTTTATTTTACATTTGTTAACCAGGATGGTCCGACTGGATACATGTCCTTTTTCAGTGGAGGCCCGGGGAGAAAAGCTCCAACAGAGTTACATTGATAATTAGGTACAGTAAATGAGCTGAAAGAACTTAACAAAAACATAGGCTATTTACATACAAGTACAAGACTGCCATTACTATTTCTGAGATTACTACAAATGTAACATTAATAACATAGTAGCAAGGACGGTAGGCAGTATAATGACATAGAGTTAGACAGGATACATATTTCTTTATCACAGTATACAAAGTACTTACCATCTTAGCTAGTTGTTTATGTTTTAGTTAATGGCATAGAGCTAGTCTGGGTTTGAGCAAGGACATAGCCAGTGTGACTTGAAGTGGAGTTTTAGACTATTTTTGAACTGACTTAGAGAAGTTGCAAGCGTGATGTTATTTGGGAGAGAGTTCCATATTTTACCAGTGGTGTTGGCAAATAGCGCGTCACCACCTAGGTTGAGAGATTTAGTTGTTTGGACAAGGAGTCTGTTTGCTGAGCGAAGGCAGCTTAGATTGGAGTAGGGAGTCATTAAGTTTTTAGTGCTGGGGTATTCTCAGGTTGTTTAAGGATTTTGAAGGCCTCTATGAGTTGGGACTGGTGAAGAAGGTGTGGGAATTCTATCCATCCAAGCTTTTTCAGGTTAGTACAGTGGTGTGTTCTGTAGGGTAGGCCTGTAACGAACCTGGCAATGTGATTATAGCAGGATGAGAGCTTGGCCAGATCAGATTTGTTAAGGTGAGTGAAGACAGGAGAGGCATATAGTAGGGTAGAGAGAAGGTGTGAATGGGCTGTGGCTACCCTGGCATTCGGGGTAAGGAAGGCTTTAATTCTATATAGGGTCCCAAGTTTCTTGTTGACTGACTTAATGGCTTGGTTGATATGTATATCAAATCTGAGTTTATTGTCAATGTTTACTCCTAATAGCTTTGTATAGGTGTCTGGGGATGATGGTCCCATTATTGGATTTTATAGTGAAGTTTTCAGTCGGAGATCTATTGGTTGGGTAGAAGAGAAGTAACTTGGTTTTGTTTGGATTTAAGATCAGGAGATGGTTGGCAAGCCAGTTTTCGACTTTGGTGAAGCTATGTTGGGTGGTAGTTAGTAGATTTGCAAGAGAGGCATTGGAACATATTATAGTTGAGTCATCTGCATATTGAATGCAGGTGGCTTCAGGGATGACTGTTTGGATGTCGTTTATGAAGACTGAAAAGAGGAGAGGTCCTAATATGGAACCTTGAGGAACTCCTATGGTATTTGGTAGTAGGCAGGAGAGCTTGTTTTGCCACATTACTGCTTGTTGTCTCCCAGTGAGGTAAGCTTGAAACCAGTCAAGGGCTGGAGTATCTAGCTACAGGGTTTTAAAGTATATAGAAGTAACTGATGGTTACCATATCGAAGGCTTTCGATAGGTCCAGGAAGAGAGCGGAGGATATTTTTTTATTATTCCGGTTAAGATTAATGTTTTCAGTAAAAGAGAGGAGGGCAGTGGTTGTACTATGATGGGGTCTGAATCCATGTTGGGAGTCTGTGAGTAGTTTATTTTGGGTTAGATAGAGCATTAGTTGGTTGTACATGCACTTTTCCATAATTTTGGCAAGTGGTGATAGTATGGCTATAGGTCTATAGTTGGATAGTTCTGTGGATGAACCTCCTTTGTGGAGTGGAATAACATAGGATATTTTCCAAATTGAGGGGATTGAGGCCTCGGTTATGGTTCTGTTAATTAGGATTGAGATAGGGTAGGCTACGACATCTGCAGCAATTTGCAGGTATTCAGCCGGCAGAAGATTGGCTGAAAGGGTGGTTGGCTTCAGTTTTTCAAAAGGGATCTGATAAAGGATGTGGACACTGGCTGGAAGTTAAGAGAGTGGTGAGTCGGGTATAGTGTTTATAGAAGTGTGGGGAGGAGAAAGTTGGTTAGCTAATGACTGGATGGTTTCTGTGAAGAAAGTATTGAATGAATTGGCTATATCTTCTTGGCTCTTGTCAGATAATGTTCCTGGGGTCGGAGTAGTGGATTTGCCTGGTTGGAGAAGTTTATTTATGCCTGCCCAGTACTTTTGAGGGTTATTCTGATGTTTATGTTGCAGATTGTAGAAGTAATTTTTCTTATCTAGTATGATGGCTTTTTAGTCTCATTTCTAAGTTGTTGGAATTTGATACGATCTAGGGGTAGTTTGGTAGTGCCATTTATCCCATGCTTTGTCTCTAGTTGTTATTTTGGTTTTGGTGTCTGTTGTTAGCCAGGGTGCTAGTTGAGTTTTAATTCTTATTGAGCGTTTAGGGGCATGCGAGTCAAGTATAGTAAGGAATGAATTGTTAAATGATGACACTGCCTCATCAAGGGGAAGGAACTTTAGTTTTGTCCAGTTACATGATTTGAGTTCAAGTTGAAATTTAGTTGGGTCAAAGTTTTTCTTGGATCTGATAGACCTATAAATAGGTAAGCTTGTACAATTAATTTTGTCTTTCATGATGTATGTGAGCAGGAGATCACTAAGATCATTAGGGAGAGTTCCAGACATATAGTTCTGGGGATGACTGTTGGTGAGTATCCAGTCTAGTATACTCTCTTTTTGGTTATTGTTACCTGTACGTGTGGTAGATGATATTATCTGAGAGAATCCATGTAGGTTAACAGGGATGGGGTTGGACTGTGCTGTGCATTGGTTCCAGTCAATATTAACATCGCCCAGGACAATGGTTTCTTGAGGGTAGTTTTTTGCTATCCAATGTAGAATGACCTCTAGTGTTTCTACATTGTTCCCAGGGGGAATATAGGTGACAATTAGGTTAATGCCCTTATGATTATTTAGTAGAATTTTTAGAGCTAGCATTTCAGCGTTAGAGACCTGGGGTGGTTGTATAGGGTTAGTTATGATGTTAAGTGTGCTATTATATAAGACGGCTATTCCACCTCCTCTTTTCTTTACTCTATCTGCCCTAAGTATATTGTAACCAGGAGGTAGGATCTCATTGTCTTTGGTTGATATATATATATATATATATATATATATATATATATATATAGTTCAGAAGGTTTGTTATTTAAAGTTAACATAAGGAGGCATAATTTTAATAGGTATCATCTTTCTTTATCATTTGAATGAACTGTAGACTACTTATGGTGGCATTTCCTTATGTATAGTAGAAGGCTTTCATGCTAATTTTCTTTGGAGTCTTACAATATACCAAGTAGTTGTGGATTCCTCAGAAAACAAGCATAATGTCATCTCACAGTTTTAGATAGTGAAGATTAGGAATGTGTAAGGAGCAGCTCAACATGGTCATGCAAGAACTGTGCTGCATAATGAATCTTTGGTGTTCTGATGACAACCATAACTGGGCTAAAGGAATAATTGCATCATGAGCAGTCACTTGACCCAAGGTAAAACATCTGGCAGGTAGGGTGCAAACACTGTTAGTGGGTTCATATAGGCAACAAGTATCCCCATAGCTTTAGCGTGGGCACTGCTGGTGGCTAAGGCAAGGGAAGCACAGCCAAGTCTCAAGTAATTTTGTCATATAACTGGGGAGAAAATGGGTATATAGGACAGGCATAAATGGGGATGAGCAAGCAGAGTGACATACAGGAAGGATAGATTGATGTAGGCAGACGAAGGTTATACTTTCTGTGGAACTGCTGCTCATTGTTTCAGTAGAAAGGTAGAGAGGATGATAGAAATTGGAAGGTGCAGGTAGCATAGAGAAAGTGGAACTGGCAGGAGAATATTGGATAAATGTGGGCACATAGTCTAGACAAGTAGTGATCAGGTAGACTGGGCTACAAAGAAGAGACCATGACGGGGACCATGAATGACACAAAGGGATAGTAATGCAGTGACAGATGCAATGGTAGAGGCATGGTAAGAGGATAGTAAGGAATGAGGATGAACTGTTAAATTGCCCAAGAGAGGAGCATACCCAAATGCCAGTCACTACCTTGGTTGACATTATGGGTGTGATCAGTATGTGATGACCCAGTTGACCAAGCTGGCTGGCTGTGCAGCTTTATCTGTTGCAGAATGAGGCACTGTACAGCCTCATTGCAGGCACTTGCTGCTGCATTTCCTGCCATGGGATCCAGGAGAACACATTTGTAGCACTGTCAGATGAGGGGACTTCACCTCTTCCATTTCTTAAAGGTGACCCCAGACACCAAAAGTAATCCCTTCAGTTCACCTTCCTTAGGTACACCTTCATCATCCTGCAGAAAGACAGGCTTTGCGACTATTAGGAACCTAGAAGTAGGCTGATTGATTGATGCAGAATGTGATGGCTACTGTTTTACCACTATTTGCACCATTGCTGATCTTGCAGAAAAGAAAATACATAGATAATGAAATGTCAAAGGGAGAAAAATTACACACACACACACACACACACACACACACACACATATATATATATATATATATATATATATATATATATATATATATATATATATGGGTCTACTTCAAATGATAGAAATGCCACATTGTTGAAACCATATTATCGAGATGACATCACCGAATCCTGAAAAAAATCGAAAACCAGGAAGCGAGAAATCTAACCCTGGGAAGTAAGCCACTTGGCCAACATGGTGAACCTTGCCCTTTCCTCACTATAGTGTGATTTCAGAGTAGGAATATTTTGTTAGGTGGGGTGGTTGGTGCAGTCCCTCACATTAGGGGTGTGGGGGGCAAAGCACCCCACTTTGATGGGTTTTACTTGCTGTGTTGTTTTTTTTTTTTTTTTTGTCCCGGTGGCTAAGTATTTCACTTCCCAGGGTTAGGTTTCATGATTTCAGGTGTTTGATGATGTTCTGTAGTCCAATCTCACCTTCATTCTTACATATGGGATCAGAGCCAATACTCTGCTCCGACTCAGCCTATTTACAAGCTGGAAGTCTTTTAATTGGCTCATGGCTAGGTAGGCATCCCATGGTGCACCAGTACAATCCCCAGGTCTCGTTTGCTGTGTTGATGAGTTCGGTTGTGCTTCTCTTTAGGTCTGGCTAAGTGTTGCATTTACTTAAAC
Source organism: Protopterus annectens (assembly GCF_019279795.1). Lineage (NCBI taxonomy): Eukaryota > Metazoa > Chordata > Ceratodontiformes > Protopteridae > Protopterus > Protopterus annectens. The sequence continues at coordinate 1,564,269,582 of NC_056733.1, read as the reverse complement.
TTTTTTCCAAAATTTTTTGCTCTGTTTAGCTTAAAATAGAAAGAAACTGTTACTGTTTTATTGTTAGTCAGTTAGCGTTGTTGCTATTAGTGTAGTTAGCTTTATACTTGTGCCATTTGGTGCAATCTTTGGCTTTTTTTGACTGTGTGCTAGTTTTCGTGTATTCATAGACTTAGTAGCTGTAGGCGCCTTTTGCGCTCTGTTAGACTGTATGTTGTTAATAAAGCTAGTCTAGTTTTGTCAGTTTCCAGCTTCTTAATTTGTTAGCATTGTTGGATTTGCTATCATTGTTAACAGAACTACTTTTGTTATTTCTTACTCATAAGTCTGAGTTTTTGTGGATTCCCGCTTGTCTTGTTGATATTGCTGTTTGAGTGCATGAAATTCTTTTCTTACTGTAACTTTCTAGGTCTGTTTTAGTTAGAAGACTTAAGTTTTGTTATTCCTTTCCTGCCCAGGCTAGGCCCATTTAAGTTAGAGGACCTAGTCCTCGTGGTGTTTTCTCTTTCCTGTAAGGCTATGCCCATTTAATTTAGAGGACCTAGTCCTCCTTTTCCTTCTTCTCTGTGTGCGTGTGCCAATTTCTGTGAGAATGTCTAAAGAGAGTAAGGATCATAAGCCATATGTCTTTAAGAAGTGCATTAAATGCTCTCAAAAAATGTCCATAACGGATGGTCACGGTCACTGCGTTTACTGTTTGGGGGCCATCCATTTATAGGAGACCTGTTTATTTTGCCATGCTTTCAGACCTAGGGTGTTGCAAGAGAGGAAAAACAAGCTCATCCTAAAAGGTCTTCTTAATCCTTCCTTTGAGGAAGATCTGTCTAGCTCTTCCTCTTCATCTAAATCTACTAAGGGAAAGTCTAAGTTCTCTAAAAGGCCCTCCCCGGCACCAGCTGGTGTCTTGGAGCCACCTCTTAAAATCACCAAATCAGACAAGTCCGCTGTCTCATCAGCTCCACAGACCTCGTGCTGACTGAGAGGAGTATGGTGATTACAGAATCAGTTCCAAGTATTTCTGAGCCGACCACTGAGACCATTGAGACTATTTCATGGAACCTGTCTATGGATCCTCTACTGGCCTCCTATATATTGAAATCTCCGATACCTTAGAGATCATGCTCTCCTACTTTGTCATCCAGGTCTTCCAGGAGTTTATTGGAAGAAGATGTGGAGTGGGTAGTGCTGAGATTGTTGAAGTCATCTGCTTTGCCTAAATTGCTGTTGGCTCTGACCCAGTTGGTTCCAGAGCCACTTGAGTCCATTCAGCCCTCTGCTATCATTCCTCCTCCGAGCCATGCTGGTCTTTCAGAGCCAGAGTGTTTGGTACCACTGGTGGAACCTTCAGCTCCAGCTCCCCCTGTGGCTGTTTCGGAGATGAGTTCTGCTCTGACACTCTCAGCACCATCCGTAGTGCCTAGGGGCTGATGCTCCCCAGTCGGCCTTGACAGGGATGCTTGGAACCAAACTTCTTTGGTTCCGAGTCTTCCTCTCAATGTGTTGGCTAGGGTGAGTTCAGACCCTATGTCTATCTCGGAGCCTATGGCTCTGGAGCTGATGGCATCTTTGGTCTACTCAGAGCCAGGGAGGTCTTTCAGAGCCAGAGAGTTTGGCATTCGAGATGGTGAGGAGTGTGGTCTCCTGATCGTCAGCTCCTACCAGAAGTACCAGCACTCTTCTCCCTAAAGCACCTACTTCTGTCTCAGCTCCTACTCCCTCCATGGACAGTAGAGACCCTCAACCTCAGGAGCCACCATCTGGTGGCCCCCACTCTTCCGAGACCTCCCTGGAATGTTCTTTTGAGGAGCCCCCATGGAAGTGAATATGTAAGAATAAGCAAGTAGACTCCCAGGATGAGTCTCTGACCCCTGACACTGACCTCGAGGAGTCAGAAGGGTCCCCCAAGTCATCCACTGATGATGTCTGTTTCATAGACATCCTGGAAATCCTTAAACAGAGGTGTGGCTGGCCCACTGTCACCCCTTCTGATGAGGAGTCAGTGTACCTGAAGGCTTTTGGGTCTCAACCTTCAGCCTCTTGTGTGTCTCCACCCTTTAATGAACTGATAGATTTAGTTAGTCAAAAGGTATGGGATACAACTGATGCCATGGAGCCAATCCCCAGGAGACTGAATAAGTTTCTTTCTGCCCCTCATGAAAAATATGTTTTTGTCTAAAGGTGTTCCCGTAGATGCCATGGTGGTGGCAGCGGCCACTAAGTAGGAGCTAGCTGAGACTTCTTCTTCTGTTCATCCACCGAATAAGAAATCTTGAATGAAAGACAGATACAGGAAGCGTATCTTTAGTTCAGTGGCATTTACCCTTAGATCGCTGAACTACCTTACTCACTTCACCAGGCTTCAGAGAGATCTCCTTAAAGAGTTAGGAGATTCTCTACAAGGTACATGTACTGAGTATTTCTGAGCTGACCACTGAGACCATTGAGACTATTTCACGGAACCGGTCTATGGATCCTCTACCAGCCTCCTATATATTGAAATCTCCTATACCTCAGAGATCATGCTCTCCTACTTTGTCATCCAGGTCTTCCAGGAGTTTATCAGAAGAGGATGTGGAGAGGGTAGTGCTGAGACAGTTGAAGTCATCTGCTTTGCCTAAATTGCTGTTGGCTCCGACCCAGTCATTTTCAGAGCCATCTGAGCTCCTCTCGATGCATCGGCTAGGGTGAGTTCAGACCCTATGTCTATCTCGGAGCTGATGGCTCTGGAGCCGATGGCATCTTCAGTCTCCTTGGAGCCAGGGAGGTCTTTCAGAGCTGGAGAGGTTGGCATTCGAGATGGTGAGGAGGGTGCTTTCCTGATTGTCAGCTCCTACCAGAGGTACCAGCACTCTTCCTCCTAAAGCACCTACTCCTATCTCAGCTTCTACTCCCTCCATGGACAGCAGAGACCCTCAGCCTCAGGAGCCACTGGCTGGTGGCCCCCCACTCTTCCAAGACCTCCCCAGAATGTTCTTCTGAGAGCCCCCACAGAAGTTAACATGTAAGAGGAAGCATGTAGACTCCCAGGATGAGTCTCTGACCTCTGACACTGACCTCGAGGAGTCAGAAGGGTCCCCCAAGTCATCCACTGATGATGTCTCTTTCATAGGCATCCTGGAAATCCTTAAACAAAGGTACAGCTGGCCCACTGTCACCCCTTCTGATGAGGAGTCAATGTACCTGAAGGCTTTCGGGTCTCAACCTTCAGCCTCTTGTTTGTCCCCACCCTTTGACGAACTGACAGATTTAGTTAGTCGAAAGGTGTGGGATACACCTGATGCCATGGAGCCAATCCCCAGGAGACCGAATAATTTTCTTTCTGCCCCTCCTGAAAAGATTTTTTTGTCTAAAGGTGTTCCCATAGATGCCATGGAGGTGGCAGCAGCCACTAAGAAGGAGCTAGCTGAGACTTCTTCTGTTCATCTGCTGAATAAGGAGTCTCAAAAAAAAGACAGATATGGGAAGCATATCTTTAATTCTGAGGCATTTACCCTTAGATCACTGAACTACCTTACTCACTTTACGAGGCTTCAGAGAGATCTGCTTAAAGAGTTAGAAGATTCTCTACAAGGTACATGTACTGAGGGAGACCCTGACAAGGTTTATGCCCAGTTGTCCACCTTGAACTCTATCATCAACTCTTCTATGCAGCTTATTTCATATGCAGCCAATGGAGCAAGTAGAACAGCAGGTTCAGGAATTTCCCTAAGGCGTCATTCATGGTTGCTTTGGTGTAACTTTGTGGAGCCGTTCAAATCTACCTTTACCAATGCTCCCTTTGACGGTTCCTCATTGTTTGGACCCAAGGTAAAGGACACTCTCACCCGATGCGAGCAAGAAGGAAAAACACTCTCTACTGTGGGAGTACATTTTACTGTTCCCTCTAGATCAGAGGGGTGGTAAAATGTGGTTCAAGAAGTCACAGAGGTTTTTCCAGGATTCACAGTGTGACTCCTCCTTCAGAGGAAAGGAGGAGGAGGAAATGGTAGACATCGCCCTAAAGGCAGGGGCAGTCTGCAAAACCAGGGAGGTTGTGATTCCTTTTGAGGCTGGCCTTACCACCGCTCCTGATGTGGAGCCCATCTGTGCTTCTCTGGGGCAGGTTGGGGGTCACTTTTTTTGTATCCAGAAGCCTGGCTGGGTATCACTTAAGACAAGTGGGTACAAAGAATTATTACCAGAGGTTATGTCATACCCTTTTCTCTTCCACCTGTTGTTCCCAAGAAGATCCCAGATGTTTCACCCAGTCACAGGGATCAGGCAACTGTGCAGGTCAACAAGTTACTGTCAAAAAAAGTCATCCAAACTGTCCCAGAAGACCAAATAGGATCCAGAACTTACTCCGTATTCCTTTTAGTGCCAAAGCGTAGAGGGGACTGGAGGCCTATTCTCGACCTCAGCAGATTGAATGAATCAGTAAAGAAGGACAAGTTCCAGATGGTGACACTGCAGTCTATACTCCCGTTATTAGGGAAAGACAATTGGATGTGCTCAATAGATCTCCAAGACGCCTACTACCACATAAAAATGGACATGGCACTGAGGAGTCATTTACGCTTCTGGCTGGGAGCCAGTCATTACCAGTTTCTTGCTCTGCCATTTGGTCTCACCACAGTCCCCAGGGTGTTCAAATGTATGGCAGTAGTGACAGCTCACCTGAGATGTCAAGGATTCCAGGTGTTTCCGTATCTGGACGACTGGCTCTTGACCTCCCCCACCAGGCATCTACTTCTTCAGACCAGGGACACTACTGTTAAGCTTTGTGCCCAGCTGGGAATTTCTATAAATTGGGAAAAAATCTGCCTTATTGCCCTCTCAGTCTGTGATTTTTATAGGCCAGTTATAGACAGAGTAGACATGTTGGTTTGTCTTCCTGCCGAAAGGGCACAGAATCTGGTTCTTCAAATTCAACGTCTTCTCTCCTTACGAAAGGTCAAAGCCAAGACTATTTTGCAGCTTCTAGGGACCATGGCTTCCACCATATTACTAATGTCACTAGCCGGGCTACACATGATAATTCTTCAGTGGCTCCTGTCATCCAAATGGTCTTATCACCTCCCATTATCTCATCACATTCTGCTGACAGAATCTTGCAAGAAGGACCTCCTTTGGTGGACACTACCCAATCAGTTAACCACAGGTACCTCATTTGTTCCTCACCAACCCGTTGCTACTGTAACCATGGATGCCTCATAGATAGGGTGTGGGGGGCATTATCTTGGCAGGACTGTCCAAGGCACATGGCAAGATCATGAGGCTCACCTGCATATCAATATTATAGAGATGAGGGTGGTGCTCCTGGTGTTGCAAGCACTCCACAACCTTCTGTCTCTGGGGACTATTGCAATACAATCAGACAACATGTCGGTAGTATGGTATATCAACAAACAGGGCGGAACCAGATCTTACCCACTCTCTCGAGAGACCATGCAAATTTGGAAATGGGTGATAGCTTCCCAGCATTTTCTGGTGGCAATGCACATTCCAGGGACAACCAACGTAATAGCCGACAAACTCAGCAGGGCAATCCTTATGCCTCACGAGTGGTCTCAGAAACAGGAAACAACAGAACAGATTTTCCACAGATGGGGACAGCCTTGCTGTGACCTCTTTGCCAGTCCAATCAATGCCAAATGCAGTAGCTACTTCTACCTGATCCCCCCTCCGGGAGAGTCACCGAGAGACGCACTTGTTCACGATTGGCCCCTGATTCTCCTGTATGCCTTTCCTCCCTTTTCTCTCATTCCCAAGGTTATTCAGAAAGCAAAATGGCTGGGAAGCAAACATCCCCATTGCTTCTTTCTGGCCCCATCAGGTTTGTTTCCCCTTCCTCGGGCGTCTTCTCCTGGATGTTCCTTGGATCCTGGATCCAGCTCCAGACCTGTTGATTCACATGTCAGGTTCGCTTCATCCCTCCTTACACACCCTCAATTTGACTGTGTGGCTGCTCCAGTTCCATCCCTAGTCAGGCTTCATGACTTTTCACCCTCCGTGACTCATATTCTTATACCTTCTCATAAACCTTCCACTAAGAGACTATATTCCAGTAAATGGAGAAGATTCTCTATCTGGGCAGAGAAAATGAATGTGAACTCTTACACTGCCTCCGTTCCAGTGGTTTTGGAATTCCTGTCTGAGCTTTTTCACCAGGGATCTGTGGCTGCCACTATCAGAGTTTATTTGGCAGTGATTTCAAACTTTCATATGGGTTTTCAAGATTCTAATCTGATGTCACATAAGCTGTGCAAAACCTTCCTTAAAGGTGCCACTTTGTTAAGACCCCCTTTTCAAGAACCTCTTGCCTCATGGGATTTAAATTTTGTGTTATCCAAATTAACTTCTCTGCCCTTTCAGCCTGCTCATTTATCTTCTTTGAAATTCCTGTCTTGGAAGACTTTTGTTTGTGGTGGCTATCACATCGACCAGACGGGTGTCAGAGTTGCAAGCATTGTCTGATAAACCTCTTTATCAGATTTTTCACAAGGACAGGGTGTCCCTTCATACTAATCCCTCCATTGTCCCCAAGGTCTGTTCCCATGCCACTTGGAATCAATTTATCGAGCTTCCAGTGTTCTTTCCAAATCATTCCAATGCAACTGAATACAGGTTTCACCAGCTGGATGTCCATAGACAATTATGTTTTTATTAGCACCGGACTAAGGAAATAAGGAAATCAGATCAGTTATTCATTTCCTTCTCTGAATCCAGGTCAGGCTTATCAATTTGCAAAGTGAAACTCTTTAACTGGATTTCTAACAGTATAGCTTATGTTTAGAATTCTGAGGGTAGACCTTTACCCTTTAAAATCAAGGCTCATTCTACCAGATCTCAGTCTACCTCTGCAGCCTTTCAAGCCAGGATCCCACTTGATAATATTTGTGAGGCAGCTACGTGGGCTACCCCTCACACTTTTATTACTCATTACAAATTGGATTTGACCTCCAGGGGTAAAGCTTCATTTGGTTCCATGGTACTCAGGAGTATTTTCCTTGAGCCACCCAAGAATAAGGCACTAGGGACGCTGACCCATATTTAAGAATTAAGGTGAAATTGGACTACAGAACATAAAGAAGTTATGTACTCACCATAACGTTCCATTTTTGTAGTCCATCTCACCCTTCATTCTTATGAACCCGCATACCTACCCCCAGCCTGAAAGTACCTGGAGGCAGAAAAACATTATTATCCTTTTTTTATGGAGACCTTTAAATATTGGCTTCTTTGGTATATTTGTTATTATCTCTACTAGTTAGCAGCAAACAAGATCTGGGGATTGTACTGGTGAACCATGGGATACCTACCTAGCCATGAGCCAACTAGAAGACTTCCAGCTTGTAAATAGTCCAAATCAGTGTCAAGGATTGGCTCTGATCCCATATGTAAGAATGAAGGGTGAGATGGACTACAAACATGGAACATTATGGTGAGTGCATAACTTCTTTTTTTCAGGATTCGGAGATGTTGTCTCGATAATATGGTCTTCGACGATGTGGTGTTTCAATCCTTTGAAGTAGACCGATATACGTATATACATATATATACACACACACACACACACACACACACACACACACACACACACACACACATATATATATATATATATATATATATATATATATATATATATATATATATATATATAAATATGTATATATATATATATATATATATATATATATACACACACACACACACACACACACACACACACACACACACATATAGATATGTCAATATCTATATAAAGAAAACAAAAAAGACTCAAATCCAGATTAGTAATGTGTGTTATAGTTTATTAAAATAGTGATGACAGTAATGCACTACATTTACTTCAACACTAGGAGAGCCTATCTCATCTCAAATGTCAGGCCATCCTATATTCTCGTAAATCCTGAGGTACTGGAAAACTTGAACAGTAACCAGCACTTACTCCTGACTATAGAAATCACTTTTAGGTACAACTCCTTGGCCTAACATAAATTGATAGACCAAGAACCTAATTTTTACAGCCAATAGGTGATGCCATCTGTCTAATGTCTTCCACTGTCAGAAAAGGTCTGGATGGTACATCCACAAGTTACTACATTTGTGCCTGCACTGCTTGCTAGAGAGGGGTGATGCTTGTAGCATAACCCAGTGCCCCACCAAGTTGGTTCCAGACATCAGCACTGTAAAGGAGATCATTATATTCCCCCTGCGGGGGGGGGGGGTGGGTCTCTATGGTCCTCGTGCAGGAGGTGAAGGAGGATTTTACAATTTGCCCTACATTTTGTAGGAATCCTGTCTAATAAGGTATATCTACTCTCTAAGCCTAATCAGGGGAAAAATGGCAGCCTGTTAAACACAAGTACATGCAGTGGACACCACATAATGTGCATCTGTGAGCAGCAGGAGAGCATGATGGTCAATAACAATAGCATAATGCAAGTGGTCAGTAGTATAATGTAAGGTAACACTAGTATGGTCAGGCCTCACTGTGACAGTATGCACACTCATGACATTCATGGCATCCAAGCCCATACACAAGCAGTCTAGTGCATCATAGCACAGGCCATGATTAACATCACAGTACTTTGTAGTTGCATTTCAGGCATGATTATGCAAAATCACCTCACTAGCATATTTTCTGTTCTATGGGCCCCCATTAGCCAGAAAAAAATATATATATATTGTCTTATTTCCAGAGACAGCATTATTATGAGTAACTTAGAGAATTGGAATATACTAGAAAAACAGAGTGCACTGCCATATAGGAAAACTGACAGCAGTTGGGAGTACAGGTAACTGACCTCTGGATTGCAGTAACCACACAAGGGAACATAGAAGTGGCATGTACTGTAACAGAGCAGCGTGGTGCCGTGTATGATTAACACTGTACAAGTTATGACTAAATAATGACAAGCTAGTGTTCACTACCTGACAGGGGACAAAAGAGTTCAGCCTTAAACAGCACAACAGAACAAACTGTAGCCCTGCTAAGTGACTCAAGTTGGGTGCAGGAGGTTGGCAGACTTTAAGGATTCCCTGCAGGATGCACTGTCTGGGATGCTGGATGGGCAGATTACCGTGATGAGGGAGATCATTTTTCTGAGCTATGATACAGAATTGGAATTTCCTAGACATCGTAAGGCCTTGGTGTGTCTAATTATGGTGGCTGCCAAAAAAGCAATTAATTGAAAATGGAAATTAAAATCTAAACCAACTATATTAGAAGAGAATACAGTAACAGGGAAAAAAACAACCGGAATTTACATCATTAGAAAAGGGTACAAGCAAGCTACACAGGAACAATGGGAATTGTGGGAACAATTCATACAGGGGAGGCATGAGGTTTAAAAGATGGCAGGAGTAAAATGAGCTTTGTAATGTTTGACTGAAAATGATTGCGTAGATTATAAGTGATATATAATGTTTGCAACTGGGAGTGTGTCAGTATGGTTTATGATGCAAAATGCTTGCAACTAGGATTGTCCTGGTGTGGTTTGTTTTCATTTACATAAATTTATGATAGTTTATGTTGTAATTGATGGTCGAATAAAGATGTTTCTTATTTTAATTGAATAATTTATGTAATGTTGCTGATGTTATATTATATATAGCAATATATGTGAAGTATAATGTTCGTTAATGTTAATTTGTTAATACAATTTGATTACTTTTGTTGTTTTTGTTTTTCTTTTGGCTTTTCCCAGTTAGGGGTCACCACAGTGGAACTCCGGTCCGCTAATGATTGACAGTTGATTTTTAAGGTGCCGAGGTGCCAGCCCGACGCCCAACTTTCAACAATGGCACTCCCATTCACGCATGTCTTTTGAATGCCACTCAACCATGGGGAGGACATGCAGACTTCACACAGAAGGCTCTCCAGCTGAGAATTGAATAGGAGAACCTCTTGCTGTGAGGCAACAATGCTACTACTGCACCACTGTGGCTTAAACAATTTGATTACTTTTGTATAAATGCAAATTGCAAGTGATAATTCAATAAAGGTGTTTAAAAAAAAAGCTGAGAGTGCACAGGGGACAAGGCAGAACACATTGCAGTCCTGCTTGGGTGTTTGGTGCTCAGCCTGATAAGACACAGGAGACAGGGCAGGTTATAGTCTTGCGTGGTGGGGTTTTACCTGACAAGACACAGCTGATTAGTGTTGTAACAGCATTCCATATGCACACAAACTTTATGACATACTATACGAGATGTGAGGTCTCCACTATATCAAGCAAAGACTATGCTTTCTGTACAGAGTTGATGGACAACAAATATAACATGGTCACTAGTATCACACTACGATATAGGGGCAGGATGGTTACTGTGCATAAACTACTGAAGCTGGGGAAAGTACTGAGCTGGTTGTGTGATTTTTGTATTCTTCTTCATCTCTAACCCTTTTTTTAGCTTTTCTGATCTATGGATCACAAATAACTTTCTCAACATTAGTAAACATTTGGCATTATAGAGTGTAAATAATAAATGTTGTTTTAATTTATTATCAAATTCCAAAATTTCACTATAGAGCTTTTCCACGTAAAGTTAATTTTCCTTAATAATTAATTTCATTATACAAAATATACACCCATCAAGAAAAGCAACTGCATGATTGACACTCACAGAATTAAACAAATCAGTCTTTCCTGAATTTTATGCTTGCACTTGCATGTGCAGCTGCATTAAACATTTTCAGTGATCATCCTACCCAACAGTGACAATAATAAATAACATTAATGGTGAATTCTTTGGCAATTATAATTTATGACCTGTTCATAATAACCTTTAATTGATCACAAAATAAATTACATATATCTGTAGGGGTCAAGGAATTTTTAGCATAAGCCATTCATCTCATGCTAGGCCCTTTCATGAAGTTTACATGCAGAGACAGAAGATAAAGTCACCCTACAAATCCATCACAGTTCAGTGATGGATTAAATGAAAAATGGAAGCTAATCCAACTTTAAACACAGTAGTTTATTGTCCAGATAACTATTACTGAGCACTTTTGTCCCCAAATAATTGCAGGACTTCATCAGAGTAACATTGTAACACTACATTAGACTTTATGAAACAAAATCTCTGTGAAAATTACATTGTTGATAGCAGGCATTCTACTTAAAGTTACAGCTCCTATTATGCCATAAAGATTGAGTAAACAGCTTTTGTAGTCACAAAACATGCAAAACAATATTAAAAACATATCAGTTTATACAGATAGGTAAACCAACTTTGAAGTAACATTTTTATCTAAAATTAATCCCCCTTCTTGTTGGCATATAAATATGGACCGTAATAACTTTTCATGTTAAAAATGCAATTAATCTAAGAAATAAGTTTAAAACTGTATATGGTCAAGGTGCTTGGAATTAATAATTTAATGCCTTCAGTTTTAAAAGACATGAGGGCCACTGCTTAATTCATACCAGGGGAACCATTAGTTTTTATTTCCACACAGGTTCTTTGCATTCAATTTTTATTTCCCATGGTCTCCCTCTAGGATCTTCCTAAATAACATCAATAACAAAAATAACTAAAAGAGTGGCCCTCAATACTGCGAATGTGTTTCCATAAACTATCCTAGATATTGCATCATCACATCCCATAAATGTTCATAAATTTTATTTTTCAGTGCCCTCTCCATTTTACCAATATAGAAACACTGGCACTGTGAACATAAAGCAATGTATACAACTTTTTCTGTCTTACAATTATATCTCCTAGGCCAAACTATTCTCCCAAATGCTTTGACCAATACATGTGCAAAAATAAAAGGGTGTAAAATATTTTATATAGGCTTATCCTTATGTGGCTACTCTGACAGTTTCGTTAAAGAATAGAAAGGAAGAGATAGGAAAGTCTGAAAAAGTGAGACACACAGTATACATAAGTGCTTTTCGTCTTCTAAATACAAAGACTTCTTCAGATGTAACAAAGTGTATTTAAAAATAGTTTAAATATCTGCATTACCAATCATGTGATTACAGTCACCCAATAGAATTACCGGTAAACCCGATACTTTGTAATGTTTCTGTTTTTACAAGCGCACTTTCCACTCAAAGCATATACATGACAACCATGCGCCTAATACTGTGCTACTTATACTGACAACATGACAAGAAATATAAAATATGAAATATATATATGTAAATTTCTTTGTATGTAAAAAGTCTTTATAAACGATCTATCTCTATAAAAATCATAAGTATACATAGTGACCTACGACCCTGTATATTCATACATAAAATCTACTAACCATATTTATGTATATATGTGTCTACCTGTTCCTATATATACATGTGTCTTTTACCATGTACTGCATATGGGTCATAGTAAAATAGTAGGTTTATGAACCATCAGTAATCTTTACATTTGTGTGTATATATAGGAACGGGTAGACACATATATACATAAATATGATTTATAAAGACTTTTACATACAAAGAAATTTACATATATATATTTCATATTTTATATTTCTTGTCATGTTGTCATTAGTATAAGTAGCACAGTATTAGGTGCATGGTTGCCATGTATATGCTTTGAGTGGAAAGTGCGCTTGTAAAAAGAGAAACATTACAAAGTACTGGGTCTTGTTAATTTGTTTCAAAAGTTATACCTACCGGTAATTCTATTGGGTGACTGGGGTCACATGATTGGTAATGCCGGTATTTAAACTATTTTTAAATGCACTTTGTTGCATCTTAAAAAGTCTTTGTATTTAGAAGATGAAAAGCACTTTTTGTATACTGTGTTTTGATTTTACATTAAACTGATTGAGTGAAATACATTCCCCAAAACATATATATATATATATATATATATATATATATATATATATATATGTATATATATGTATATATATATATATATATATATATATATATATATACTTACTATAGATCTTTGACCTTCTTTCCTCTACTAGGTCTACCTACTCAGCTAGTTCGTCCAAGCAAAGATTATTCAGGTTGTCATTCCTATGTCACCACTGCTGTTTGGAGCAGTTGATCCCTGTGTGAGTCTCCAGGTGCTCACCCAACAAAACCTGGTATCAATGCTCTTCTGATCGGTTTTGGTCTCTTTATTGACCTGCTTGGAGCATGGCCTTTTGTGTTAACAGGTACTGCCATGACTAGAAGTGCTAGTCCCAGAATGAAGAAAGTATGACCAAGCCCAGATAATGAGCAGGGGCATTATGGCAGGGAGCGTAATTATTAGGAAGTTTGGTTTAACCAAAAATGCTTGGTTGTAGACATATTTTTAAAGGAATACATTCTAATTTGACTTATACTGTGTGTACAAAACATGCAAAAAATTATTTCCATCCTGTAATACTTAAAATTGTCAATGTTTGTGTACCATGCCTTAGCTATCTTTCTGAACTATAAAAGTGGAATGTTATAATTTCCTTCACTGCAGCATCAAGGATACATTGTTTTTTTTTGGGGGGGTTCATAAATACATCTACCTATGTGGTCGATGAGCAGTTTATATAAAGTGTTCAGTGGGCAGAAGTGACAAGGATTGTCAGAAGAGTGTACATGGGCAGAGATTACATTGTATTGCTGTGGTAACTATAATGCATATGACCCATTTTGTTTTATCTGAATATTTATACATATCAGCTTGTCTGAACATATCTAGGCATTCCAAGAATACTAAGAAAGGTGTGCATGCACTGCAGACAGATGCAGACTCCTATGCCATCTGCAGGGCATTCACAGTAGTCAGAAGCTGCGTTTATGAGCATGCCAGACCATTTTATGTCAGGAAAGTGGCCCTACACATCTGTGTATTGTTGCGATTCATAGAGGTAAACATAGTAGACCCTAATTTGCAAACAGAGCATGTAAATATACCTGAATTTACATGGAAAGGTTGAACACCACCATATTAACTTGTCATTATTCAAGTTAGGTGGGAAATGTGTTTGCAAACTGCAGACTTCTAAAAGTAAGGAAATGATAAAAATATATTATTACTCAATAAGTGTTGAGTTAAGTTACAGAAATGCTGGTTCTACTGCTAGCTTGTGCATGTTATGATGGGTGTTAATGAATACTACAAACCTTTCATGTGGAAGCGAGGTTTAGTACAGCAGCATTGCAAATGAGTAATGATCGCTGAGTAAAGTACTTTGTTGTCACACAGTGATTGTCCATACATGGTGACATGCAGTCTTTCACTTGTAAGCTACTGCAGTGGTGAGGTTTTGTGACTAACAGTGGTAAATATAAAATATATGAATACATGACAATGGCAGTGGGTGGGGAAAGGATGGCTTGGTTAAAAAAATAGTACATTTGCTTTATTTATGAGAATGTATTGCAAATGATGCTATAGCAAAACTTTAGCTTTACCTGGCTGGATTTGTTTGTTGTGTATCTTATACTGCCAATTAGTCTACATACTTGTAGCTGTTGATATTTATTTATTTATTATTTATTTTACATTTGTTAACCGGGCTAGTCTGGCTGGATACATGTCCATTTTCAGCAGAGGCCCGAGGAGAAAAGCTCCACTATCAAAAAACTAAAATACACTACAGTTTATAAGGTCACTAGTAATACTAACTATACAAAATAAAACTAAACTAATAAAGTATTATACGGCTACATACAAGTACAAATACGTTTTTGATGTAAAAACCTGAGTAGATTACAATTTAAAAATCAGTTGGACACTGAGGAGAAACAGTTTCAGTATCAACATAAATATTTAAAGTAGAAAAATGTCCATAGTAGTTAGTCATGAACAACAAGTAGGTATTAGTTGTAAGTAAAAGTGGTTAAAAATACCGTGTGAATCTACAGGTTAGAGGTGAAAAGGATTTTAAGAGGCTGAAGAAGGTAAAGGCAAGAACGACGTAAAGAGAAAGGAAAAATAATGAAGGCTACTATTGGGTACAGGAGATCTGGACTTAGTGAGGTCAGGAACTAGCAGAAGGAAAGGGAGAGGGGAAATAAAAGTTAGAGAGGAGTTGTAAGAGGTAAAACAGGATTATAGGAAGTCAGCTAAAGAGTAGCAGGAGACAGACAATAAAGAGGTGAGGGAGTCAAGCAGAACTAAGAACAGGAGAACAGAAATAAATAGAGGGACCGTGGAAGTCAGTTTAAGTTAGAACAGAAGAGCAAAAGTGCACATGAGCAGACTGAGGAGAAATAGTAAGTTTGCTGGGGTCAGTCAGGATTGGAGCAAGGGCATAGCCAGTGGGTTTTAGGTGCGTTTTCATCTGTTTTTTGAAAAGCTGATATGAGTCTAGGGAGGTCAGTTCTGGTGGGAGTTTATTCCAGTAAGAGCCAACAATGTTTGTAAATAAGGAATCTCCTGATTTATTGTGAGATTTCACAGTAGTAACTAGTACCTTGTTGGCTGATCTAAGTGAAGTGAGATTTTTGTAAGGAGTGATGAGTTTATTTAGTATGGGTGTGTTGGAAGGGTGATGTAGAATTTTAAAAGTGATGATTAGCTGTTGTAGTAGTATTAGGTTGGGAAGTTCAAGCCAGTTTAGTTTTTTTAAGTTAAGACAGTGATGAGTTTGGAATAGAGAGCCAGTGGCAAATCTGGCTATACTGTGGTAGGCGGTATTCAGTTTTTGAAGATTAGCTTTAGAAATATTGATAAAGGAAGGAGAGGCATACAATAATGTAGAAATGAGGTGAGTTTGGGCTAGAGTTTCTCTGGTAGTAGTAGTAAGGAAGGGCTTAAGTCTGTAAAGAGCACCCATCTTTTTATTGACTGACTTGATAGTTAAGTCAATGTGATAGTCAAAATTTAGCTGATTGTCTATGGTTATGCCTAGCAGCTTAGTGGACGAATCAGGTTGGATGACAGTGCCATTGCATGATACAATGGAGAAAGTGATAGGGGTGGATTTAGAGGTGGGCGTGAAAAGTAGTAGTTTGGTTTTTTTGGGGTTTAGGAGGAGACAGATATGTTGGAACCATTTTTCTGCTGCAGTGAAAACCACCTGGGTAGCGGAGTGGAGTTGTGCAGGTGATGAAGCAGAGCAGATGAGAGTGGAATCATCTGCATACTGAATACAAGTGGATGAAGGGAGGGAAGTGGACAGGTTATTTATGAAAATAGAGAAAAGTAGGGGACCTAGGATGGATCCTTGTGGTACGCCAATAGTAATTGGGAGTTGAGAGGATAGATGGCTGTCCCAGAGGACTGCTTGTTTTCTATTAGTCAGGTAAGAGTTGAACCACTGTAGGGCTTGTGAGTCTAGTGAGAGGGATTGTAGGGTATCGAGGAGAAGTTTATGGTTGACCATATCGAATGCTTTAGAGAGGTCTAAGAATATTGCAGAGGTGAACAGGTTGTTGTTGCGGTTTCTATTGATAGAATCAGTGAAGGAGAGAAGGGCAGTTGAAGTACTGTGGTAGGGTCTAAAACCATGTTGTGAGTCTACAAGCAAATTGTTATTTAAGAGGTGGTGTAGAAGTTGATGGTGAATGCAGCGTTCCATTATTTTGGAAAGTGGAGATAGGAGGGCAATAGGCGGAAAATTGGAGAGTTCGTTGGAGTTACCTCCTTTATGGAGGGGGATAATATGGGAGATTTTCCAACAGGATGGTATTTTGGATTCAGTTATGGTTCGGTTTATTAAGATGGAGACTGGGTAGGCAATCTCGGCTGCAGCTAGTTGCAGATATTCAGCTGGAAGCTTATCTGCAGAAGCGGTGCAAGGTTTGAGTTTGGATAGTAGCTTGTGGATGTAGGTTGTTGAGACAGTATTGAGCTTTAGTATGTGTGTGCTGTTTAGAGTGGGGGTAGATTGGAGGGTTGAGGGAGGAGTCATGGTACTTGCAAGTGAGGTGACTGTCTGAGAGAAGAAATTGTTGAAATTGTCGGCTATTATGTTTGGTTCGGATTGTGCTAGGCTATCTGGGGTAGGTGTTTTGGTGTTGCCTGGGTGGAGTAGTTTGTTTATTCCTGACCAAAATTGTTTAGGGTTTTGGTGTTGGTTCTGTTGGTATTGAAGGTGGTAGTTTTCTTGTCCTGAATGGTAAGCCTCTTGGTTTTATTTCTCAGTTGTTTGAAGTTTAGATGGTCAGTTGGATTTTTGTGGACCTCCATTTAGACCATAGTTTATTTCTAGCTCTCATAGTTTGTCTAGTTGTTTTAGAGAGCCAAGGGGCTGCTTTGGATTTGACTCTGACTAAGCGGGATGGAGCATGTTGGTTAAGAATTTTTAGGAAGGTATTGTTGAAATGGGTTACAGCCTCATCTATTGGGAGGTGTTTTAGAGAAGACCAGTTGTATTCCCTGAGTTCATTCTGAAAGGATGCTAGGTTGAAGTTTGTTTTGCTGTGTTTGGTACGATAAGTAGTTGGTTTGGGATTGTTGAATTTTTGTTTCGTGATAAAGGTAAGGAGGTGGTCACTAATATTGTCAGGGAGTATTCCTGTTTTGTAGGAGAGGGATTGTTGTTGGTCAATATCCAGTCTAGAATGGTTTGTTTGTGGGTGGATTTATTTATTCGGTAGGTGAGTTAATGGTTTGATGAAAGTTAAAGAGATTGAGGTGGTTAGAGGGTGTGGGGGATATGCAGGAGTTCCAGTCAATGTTAAAATCACCTAGGAGTATGGTTTCTTGGGGAAAGCTACAGGAGGCCCAGCTAAGGATATTTTCTAGGGTAGTGATGTTTTTACCTGGGGGGATGTAGGAACATATAATGTTAATAGATTTGGATTTATTTACTTGGAGTTTGGTGCAAAGTATTTCAGCATTTGCTGGGGAGGGGGGCAAGGAGTTGATTAAGGCTACCTGAAGTTGAGATTTATATAGGATGGCGACTCCTCCACCCTTTTTATTAGGACGATCTATCCTTAAGGTGCTATAGCCTGGGGGAGTAAATTCATTATCTTTGGTGCTGGGTTTAAGCCAGGTTTCTGTGAGACAGAGGATATCAAAGGAATAGAAATCAATTAAGGCGTGGAGTTGTGTTATTTTATTATTAATGCTACGAATATTTAAGTGAGCAATGGAGAGGGAGTCAGTGGAGAAGGGCGTGCTAGCAGCGTTAGCTATATGGCTTGTAGGAGTGGGATTGGGGATGGTATTGGGACCTGGGTTGGGGTGGATGTCCCCATGTATCAATAAAAGTGTTTGTGTGGTTTGAAAGATATTTGTGTACTTGATGGCTATAAGATAAAATCGTTTGGAGGTTGTGAGTCTGTAATGGTGTAATTTATGGAAACGAGGGGGAAGGTAGGGACTGGTTGAAAGTATATTAATGTGGGTTTCGTCAGGACCAGGAAGTGTAGTTGTACTATGTTTGGATCCTGCAGGAGTTTGGCTAAGCCTGAGATGTTCATAGGAGGTTAGAGTGTAGTAGTAAAGCAGGATGTTAAGTAGGAGAAGAGGAATTATTGAGTTAAGGGTTAAAGGCATAATTATTATAGAGTGAAAGTTAGTAAGTATAGGACTTCACAGTGTAAAGTAATAGGATGTGTTAGTATGGATGTGCTAGATGAGAGGGGGTGTGGTGATGTGAGTAAGGGGTTAAGTGGTGGGTGTGCAGGAAGTAGAGATAGGTTTAATGATAATTAGGGGTGTGTCAAAGTATGTATAAATGTAGGACCCCTGGGGGTGGGTGGGAATTGGGGGTAGGGTGGGGAGCGGAGTGAGCGTAGCGAACGGAGCGGGGATGAACAGAACAAAAGTTGCAGAAAACAATCAGGCAAGAAGAGAGAAACAGGTGTAATGGTAAGGGTGAGTTCAGCAGTTAGGAGTTTGAGGAGATTGAAAGGTAAGTGGGGGGTAAAAGAAAAAGTGCTGGGTAAAGCTGGTAAAGGTAGATAAAGGAACAAGAAAGCACAGTTGGTGAAGGTAGACTAAGGAACAAGAAAGGACAGTAGGTTTTGCAGTGGGATAGTCAGAAAATGTAGTAGGATAAGTTATGGTATGAAGGGCGCCACCTAGTGGCCAGGTTAGGAAAAACTCAGATAGAGCAAGCAAGGCCAAGTTAGGAAAAAATATAAGGGCCAAGATAGAAAAAATATCAGATAGAGCAAGCAGGGGATTAACCAAGATAAGAGAACTAGAAACGGGGTAGAGAGAGAGGATTGTACGGACTAAAGGCAATAAGGAGAGAAGGAGAGGGGACCAACAAAAGGCCAATCTAGAAGGGGGGGGGGAGGCTGCTGGTTAACCTGGCAGGGAAGTAGAAAATGTCCTAGTGAGTAAAGCTAAGCAGTACAATGGTAGGACATACTTTCCACAAGAAAAATCTGGGAGGACAGTCTGTTAGGAGGATATTTAATCCTATTCAGGATATCAGGAGTTTAGAAGATGTCCACTGGGCCTCTTAGGATAGGGAAGGGCAGGAATCCAGGTGTAAAATCTGTTAATGGTTAAGGGTAGAGAGAGAAAGAAAAAACAAGTAAGGAAAAATACTATATTAATCAGTAATAAGATTACAATAATACAATCACTGATGCTTTAAATCCTGGCAATACAAAGAATAGTATAGAGGTATGCTCTAGGGCACACTGTATGAAGCAGAGTAGCTAGATAGCTAGATACAGTGAGGGCCCAAAAGAACAAATCAAACAAATCTAACAGTAGTTGTTAGCTACAAAAACCATTAGGTAAAACAGCATTTCCCCTAATAAACTTGGTACAACAATATACTAAGCATAGATATCTGGCAGTCAAGTTAGACAAAATGCATAGTCAGGCAGCAACTATCCTAGAGATTGAATACCATCAATATAGCAAGCATAGGCACCAAGCAGTCAAACCAGTTCCCATAAAACATATGGGTAAAACAACATTAAGCAGTTCTGGATCTAGGTCTAATATTGCAGTATACCAAAGGGTAATGTATGTTAAAAAAAAATACATACGTCATAGTAGGTCAAATAAACCTGAACAAAAATGCAGCTCTGATATAGGCGTTACCAATGAGCATTGCATTTCCAACAACAAAATACATTAGTATTCAGCAACAGTTATCAACGCTATTGCCCATCATGGACGCCATTAATATAATTGAGGGAGACCACGAGGAGGCTGCCTGGGGAGGGACACTGTTAAATGGTCCAACAGGGGAGAAAAATTAGTCATAGATAAGAGTAAGAGGGATATATAAGGAATGTCTACAGTTGCAAGGAGCGAAAACAGTTGAGTTAGGCACATAAAGTGATAGACGGGTGATGAAATTGTCAGCTACTACTTTACTTCCCAGAGTCAGGGCACCTAGGGTACAGGGGTAGGTCTAGGTCACTTGCTAGCAATATCCTAAGAAGAGGGGGGAAAAAACAGCTTGCCGAGCAAAACTGCTGTTAGGCGAGCTTAGTACAAAGGCGCTAAGGCACTTTGCGAGCCCTTCAAGGACACGCTGTTAGCGCAGTACTGAAAACAACGCTATCACTGGGCAGTCTGGTTTCTGTGCCGTAGGACGCCCAAAGTATAGTTAAAACCAGTGGAGTGAAAGTTAACTAGGTATAGGAAACGCTCCGTTATCACAATTGCCCATAAGCAAAAGTGGACAGTAGTCCGGATACAAGGCAGGCGCCTATGGAGCGACTATAAGCAGTAAAATATCATAGCAGTGGGGAAGAGGTTACAGCAAGCGGGAAAAAGAAAAATATATATAAAGCAGCCGTTGACTCAGTTAGGCTGATTGTTAGGATCGGGGACAGGCACAGGTATAACTAGTAACTTTCAATCTAGAAAGGGTAGGGTAGAAGGGGGATGAAACCACCTTCCGAGGTCCAAATTAAAACGGCGTCCCACGTGGTTCCCAACGCCTTTCATACAAGTTTCATGACAACTATACAGGTATACCCAGCGGGTTAAGCACATAACATTGTTTGAAATTTGTAACAAAAACGGAATATTCACAGCAGGTACAGTTAATAAATGCAGCTAAAACCAAAGTACTCACAGGATGAACATATAAATGCAGCTAAAATCAAAGTACTCACATGAGGAAAAAATCCACCCCCAGATCCAGGAGACACAGCAGCTTAGTAAGGGATAATCTATAGGGAGGAAACGGCTGGAGGACGGGTGTATTTGTAGGAAAAAAAACGGAAGTGGAGCTGGAGGGGGAGGGGACAGGTGGGGGAAGGAAGGACTGGGAAAGTGTAGCACAGAGAACAGTAATTAGAGCGTAGAGCAGGAAGTTAAAGGTGAAGATGGAAAAGAGGCTGGAAAAAAGTGATGAGTGAAAGCCTAAGGCAGATGTAGCATGGAGAAAGTATGAAGTGAAAAGGAGACCATGGGGAAGGAACAGAACAAAAGTTGCAGAAAACAATCAGGCAAGAAGAGAGAAACAGGTGTAATGGTAAGGGTGAGTTCAGCAGTTAGGAGTTTGAGGAGATTGAAAGGTAAGTGGAGGGTAAAAGAAAAAGTGCTGGGTAAAGCTGGTAAAGGTAGATAAAGGAACAAGAAAGCACAGTTGGTGAAGGTAGACTAAGAACAAGAAAGGACAGTAGGTTTTGCAGTGGGATAGTCAGAAAATGTAGTAGGATAAGTTATGGTATGAAGGGCGCCACCTAGTGGCCAGGTTAGGAAAAACTCAGATAGAGCAAGCAAGGCCAAGTTAGGAAAAAATATAAGGGCCAAGATAGAAAAAATATCAGATAGAGCAAGCAGGGGATTAACCAAGATAAGAGAACTAGAAACGGGGTAGAGAGAGAGGATTGTACGGACTAAAGGCAATAAGGAGAGAAGGAGAGGGGACCAACAAAAGGCCAATCTAGAAGGGGGGGAGGCTGCTGGTTAACCTGGCAGGGAAGTAGAAAATGTCCTAGTGAGTAAAGCTAAGCAGTACAATGGTAGGACATACTTTCCACAAGAAAAATCTGGGAGGACAGTCTGTTAGGAGGATATTTAATCCTATTCAGGATATCAGGAGTTTAGAAGATGTCCACTGGGCCTCTTAGGATAGGGAAGGGCAGGAATCCAGGTGTAAAATTTTCCACAAGAAAAATCTGGGAGGACAGTCTGTTAGGAGGATATTTAATCCTATTCAGGATATCAGGAGTTTAGAAGATGTCCACTGGGCCTCTTAGGATAGGGAAGGGCAGGAATCCAGGTGTAAAATTTTCCACAAGAAAAATCTGGGAGGACAGTCTGTTAGGAGGATATTTAATCCTATTCAGGATATCAGGAGTTTAGAAGATGTCCACTGGGCCTCTTAGGATAGGGAAGGGCAGGAATCCAGGTGTAAAATTTTCCACAAGAAAAATCTGGGAGGACAGTCTGTTAGGAGGATATTTAATCCTATTCAGGATATCAGGAGTTTAGAAGATGTCCACTGGGCCTCTTAGGATAGGGAAGGGCAGGAATCCAGGTGTAAAATTTTCCACAAGAAAAATCTGGGAGGACAGTCTGTTAGGAGGATATTTAATCCTATTCAGGATATCAGGAGTTTAGAAGATGTCCGCTGGGCCTCTTAGGATAGGGAAGGGCAGGAATCCAGGTGTAAAATTTTCCACAAGAAAAATCTGGGAGGACAGTCTGTTAGGAGGATATTTAATCCTATTCAGGATATCAGGAGTTTAGAAGATGTCCACTGGGCCTCTTAGGATAGGGAAGGGCAGGAATCCAGGTGTAAAATTTTCCACAAGAAAAATCTGGGAGGACAGTCTGTTAGGAGGATATTTAATCCTATTCAGGATATCAGGAGTTTAGAAGATGTCCACTGGGCCTCTTAGGATAGGGAAGGGCAGGAATCCAGGTGTAAAATTTTCCACAAGAAAAATCTGAGAGGACAGTCTGTTAGGAGGATATTTAATCCTATTCAGGATATCAGGAGTTTAGAAGATGTCCACTGGGCCTCTTAGGATAGGGAAGGGCAGGAATCCAGGTGTAAAATTTTCCACAAGAAAAATCTGGGAGGACAGTCTGTTAGGAGGATATTTAATCCTATTCAGGATATCAGGAGTTTAGAAGATGTCCACTGGGCCTCTTAGGATAGGGAAGGGCAGGAATCCAGGTGTAAAATATGAGGAAAAAATCCACCCCCAGATCCAGGAGACACAGCAGCTTAGTAAGGGATAATCTATAGGGAGGAAACGGCTGGAGGACGGGTGTATTTGTAGGAAAAAAAACGGAAGTGGAGCTGGAGGGGGAGGGGACAGGTGGGGGAAGGAAGGACTGGGAAAGTGTAGCACAGAGAACAGTAATTAGAGCGTAGAGCAGGAAGTTAAAGGTGAAGATGGAAAAGAGGCTGGAAAAAAGTGATAAGAGTGAAAGCCTAAGGCAGATGTAGCATGGAGAAAGTATGAAGTGAAAAGGAGACCATGGGGAAGGAACAGAACAAAAGTTGCAGAAAACAATCAGGCAAGAAGAGAGAAACAGGTGTAATGGTAAGGGTGAGTTCAGCAGTTAGGAGTTTGAGGAGATTGAAAGGTAAGTGGAGGGTAAAAGAAAAAGTGCTGGGTAAAGCTGGTAAAGGTAGATAAAGGAACAAGAAAGCACAGTTGGTGCATAATGGTTGAAAAGGGTTTGTGCACAAGTGCACTTACTGGCAAACAAACGGTAAATAATGGAACGGATGAATACTGAACAAATAAATATCATAGCGAAATATAAATATATTTATATATATATATATATATATATATATATATATATATATATATATGTATATACATATATAAATATATATATATATATATATACATATATATATATATATATATATATATATATATATATATATATATATATATGGGTCCTCTTTAGTTTGCCGACATTCCAGAATGCCGACAACCATATGGCCGACACCATATGGTCGACATTCAGAATGCCAACAATGTAGAACCGACATCTCACTATAGTGCGTAATGGAAAGATTTCCATTCCTGCACTGTAGTGCAATCTCAGAGTTGGTATATTAAAGTTACAGGGGTGTGGGGGGCAAAGACCTGCTAACAGTTGAAAAGAAATGTTATTTTTCTTTTCAATGGACCTCTCACAATGTCGGCATTCTGAATGTCGATCATATGGTGTCAACCATATGGTTGTCTGCATTCTGGAATGTCAGTGTTGTGTAGGGGATCTATATATGTATATATATATATATATATATATATATGCTTAGATCTACAGATAGCTAGATAGACAGACAGAAGTGTAGTTCAACAAACAGACACACTTTGGCACTTACAGGTAAGAGCAGATAAGGCTCCTGGTTTAAAAGAGGCAAGGAATCTAAAATGCCTTTTAAAATACGACAGGTTGAAGGCAAGTACATTAGACAGTAAAATTTGTATTTCCATATAATTGGGAAGAGAGTTGTATTGGGTTTTATGTGTTGTTTTTTTTCAATTATAGTGTCATACTGAGTAAGTAAAAGGTAAATCTTACTGGACATGTTTTACTTGATATACTTCAACTGATGGTTATAAAGGTCCTGATTTGAATTTGAATTGTGTTCCGAGGTAGTTCTTTGTAAACAAAAGGGGAGAAGGAAGTTGTTTGACCACTAATCCAGTTTTGGGTCTTCATTGTTATGAGTCTAGGATGCTTTTTGTACACAGTAGTAGAGGTATTAATGTGCTGCTTTTTTCATTCTTATTGCAGGTGACCATGGGGGTTGGAGTCTGTCGGACACTAATGATGATGGTGGTCACCACAGTGAGGCACAGGTGGAGGTGTCAGTGGCTGAATCTGTCCCAGAGGTAGACATCACTCTTCTTCCCTCATTGTCACTGCACACAGTGTGTATGCCCACACATACCCCATCACCGGAGGCCAGAGATATTGGACAGTCAGAAGGTGGAAACATTGAACAGGTAAGTGTGACAACTATGGCTCCAGTAAGTGTAGACACTGGCCATAGCTAGAGAGCTGGCTAGGTCCCACACAGGAAGATTGACAGGGGTGCTGTAAGAGGCCTGGTGTCCATTCACCACCTGTTGCAGGTGTCACATCATGGGTCACATGGTGCATGTTTTGGGCCATCATGGAGGCACAGGCACATTCTGAAAGGAACACCAGGTGTACTCTTAGGGTTATGGATGCCATACAGTCTGATATCCGTGACAGCTTATACCACACTGGGAAAAAGCTGTATCACTTTACTAATGCAGTGGACAGATGGTGGGCTGAGACAGTGTCTGTCTTGGACTGCACATTGTCTGTACTGGATTGTGTGGATGGAGTTGAGTGTCAGACTCATGGACATAGGTCAGCAACACCATCTGCTGAGAGTCCACATGGCCATGGACACTCACACTTCCGTAGTGGCTACATCCAGCGCTACAGAGGGGAGTGTGATGTCCACACCATGATGTGGCAGGCTATGCACTCATGATCCTGGGCAGTTCTGTGAGGGACATGGTTTCAGCAGACAGCAGTCACCATCAGGTACTGGATCTGCTTCTGACTTTGGGCATACAAGTGCCAGTGCAACTCCTGGCAGAGCCAGTTCCCATGTTCAGCCCTGGAGACAGTAAACTGTAAACTCTACCATGCACGGTCTACAGCTGTCCAACATGGGATTAAAAAATGGTAGGCAGCCTGTAAGCACACTAGCTGTGCAGCTCTTCAATCGTTAACCTTTATCTGACCTTTTGATGGCACATCATACGATGAAAACATCTTAAAAGATCAAGGTTCGAGAAAAGAATACAAATATAAACTATCTCTACTACTATTTTTGGCAGAAAAATCATTTTTACACTAAAACTTTACTTACTGGATGCTGAACCCTGAACCGCATGGTGTGGACACTTCCAGACACTGAGGCCTAAACAAAAAGGAAACAACAGAGGAGAAGAACTGTACAACTATGAAATAGGACATTTAACTAAATCCTGTAACTTCAAGCAATTACCTTTGTAACTGAAATGGCTAATCAATCAGACCAAATGGAAACAATAACCACTAAAACCAAATTGTCTCTTATAACTACACCAGAAAAGGACACCTCATCTAAAAGGCAAAAAAACTATTAAGCCACTGCAGGATATCATGAAGTCAGCCCTTAGATTGAAACAAGATCAGGCTCTAATAATTGAAGACCTTAAGATGGCATTACAACCTTTGCAAACTGAAATCCAGGGATTCTCACATAAACTATCCTCATTTGGATTTAATCTGGACCAAATAATGCTCGGACTGGAACAGAATGAAGCAAAATCTATGGACAACGAAATTAAAATAAAAGAACTAAAACAAAATTTGCAGGCTAGCAAAAATACTATCAAAGATCTACATCAAAAAATGCTAGATCTCAAAGATAGAAGCCAACGTAACAACATTATAGTGAGAGGAGTACTTTGAAAATGCACAACTTACTACAATAATCATATAGGTTTAAAACGCACACCTAGATAACAAAGATCTCCTTTATGAAATAACCATAGAAAGAGCTCACAGATCTCTCAGGTGTTCTCAAGTAGCTGAAACTCTAAAGCAAATATATGTTAGACTTGTGAACTCAGCGCATGTCCAAACCATGCTTGCAGCCTTCAAAGCAAAAAAGACCATCACTTGGAGAGGCCATAAAATTACTATTCGACAAGATCTTCCATTAGAAATTAAACATAAATGTCAGAACCTCAGTAAATACTGTGCTTATTTAATGGAAAACAAAATCTGTTTTCAGGTGAAATACCTTGCAACTTTAATCTTTCATTACAAGGACACTAAATTCTTAATAGAAACCCCCAAAGAGGCAAAATCCATTTTCATGCATATTTTTAGATATAATCCTGCATGATTCAACTCAACTTGCAAGTTGATAAACTATTGAAGAGCATTGCATGAGGTTTTCTTCATCTAAATGCCTTTATCACATTATAGGCTCATAGGTTGGTACTAGGCTATTGGCCCTAGGGCCTATACAAGCCTAGCCATAACAATTCCCTGCCTATTTCTTCCCAGAATATTTACTTCCCTGGTCCCATGTCTATCAGGGCAACTGTCATGATCCACGGGGTTAATTTCCTATCTCCCATCCAATCATCAAGGTTCCTTTTGAAGAGGGCCAAAGAGGCACTCAGCTTGACATGTATAGGCAGTCTATTCCAGAGTATGGGGAGTTTCTGGGTCAGGAACCTATCCCTCCAGCATATTTTGTTCATTGTGATGACCAGGTTTAGATCCCTGGAGTGTGTGGCTCTGAGGGATTGGGATTTCTTTAGCTGTAGCATGTCCAACAGCTCTGGGTTTGACATGGTCTTGTATGTTAAGCAGAGATTGACTCTGAGTAGGTGAAAATGGGACAGAGTATAGCTGAAAAAAATTGAACTACATGCCTAGTCCTTATCAGACTAAGCTACTGGAAAAGTGTTACTTTATTAGAATAAGTTTATTGTATGTAAAATCTAGTAGTTAATAGCATCTTGATGTTCTATTTCCCAGAAGGCTTCCAGATTTATGAGGAAACGCTGAACTATTACCTTTTCACCTTAATGACACCATTTCTAAGTCGCTTCCTGCCCCATTGCCTCACTGGGAACAGCCAACCGAAGAAAGTATGTCAGAAACGTTAGCGCTAGTGCTCTGAAGTCTGGGTCCTTTTGTTTTTCTTTATTTCTTTTTCATTTTTAAATCAAACTTCAAGATCTTATAAAGGAAAAAAAAGGAAGAGAGGGAAGAAGAAAAGGGACAAATTAAGCCCGGACTCATTCGCATAAACCAAACGATATAAAAGATTCCTCAAAGCCTTATTGCAACAACCAGTAAGAACACTTAACTTTACTAATGCCCAAGCAGTTCTAACTGTAATATCTTGCACTTAAATCCTCTGCTTATTCGAAAATTATAAGGCTGGTTCTGCTGCTCAATACTCCCTAACTTTTGATACACCAATAGTTTCACTGGACATAAGCCTATTGTAAGGTTTCCTTTTTGATGTAGCATCATTACTTCCTAAAGTGATCTAAGGAAAGTCACATAATGCTGTATATAAAAAAGATTACTAAGACTTAACATCCTTGCCAGATTTAATACATCTGATGGGATGTGATAACCTTATGGACCTTTGTTATGTTGTAAATTATCTAGTCAGTTTATTTTTGAGTAAAACTCTGAATCTGAATATTTTTAATTAGTTTAATGGCAAGTTATTTCTCACATGCTGGTATATAGCCTGAAATTATTAATTTAAAGGAATTGTTCCAGTGTTCTTTATTAGGGGGTACCTGGCTTAAAATACAACCTATTTCTTCATCAGTGGTACCTGGTTCTGTTATGGTTCTTAAGAGAAACAGATGCTTTCAATAGTAATCTCATAAATAAACCTGTAATGTTATTCATAAACTATGAAACTATTGCTAATGTTGTTACTCTCTAAGATCTTATATAAGGTATCTATGTTGCCTATCTGGTATATGGTTAAGCTATATTCTTACGAGTTTGCAACCACAACCCTGCGTTGAATATTCTACTTTTATAGTTATCTAGATGTGGTAATGCTTCTTGTTTGATTTCTTAAGAGGGTTTCTCTCTTATATTTAGTTTTTTTTTAAATTGCAGGGTTACTACTTGTATAAAAGAAATCTCCAAGTGCTGGAATTAACCTCTCATAACTTCACAGCCATATATATATATATATATATATATATATATATATATATCTATATGGACATACAGATATATATGTTATTTAAAGTTAATCAATAATACCCTAAGCAGAAATGCCTTTTGTAATGCCTTGTAAATCTCTGTGGTTGTTCTGTTACACCTCTTCTACTAGAGTTTTTATTTTCTTTGGTTTAACTAGGACACTTTTATTATTCTTAACAAGTTATGCATATTTTAACTGCTGGTATTACAAACGATCCCTCTGTTTTGCCTTTTTTCAACAAGATTTTCATGTTGTTATTACTATTGCTGAGGTATGAGGTTAGATACACCTTTCTTTTAATCGTTAATAATTAAAAGGAGGAGCTATGCACAGGGTATAGCCAATGTTTGTCTATGTTTGGATCAAGCTAGGTAGTTTTATCATCCCTCTGCTACTAACTTCTCTCGCCTCAGGCCTAAACCTAACTACTTCCCGTAATGCAATAAACATATTCATATCTTTACAGAGGGATGGGTGGTTAGGCACCTACATAGGTTTTAGGAGTTTAGAAGTCACCTCACTTAAATCATCTCCTAATTTAACAACTCTAAGTATGCACGTACAACCTTACATGTATCGCTCAAACAACACTTTTAAAAACAAATCTAGATTGTGATAATGATTACAATAGATTCATGGAATATAAAGGGGCTGTTAGTAAAAAAAAGAAAAACCTAATTATGCACCTCATATTCCAAAATAAATCTAATATAACATTTTTTCAAGAGACACATATGACTAATGAGCTTTGGAACAATTATAGAAATAGAAAACGGGTGAAGCAAATAATTGCAGCTGGTTATAACTCATCATCTAGGGGAGTAGCAATTATAATTAATACATCTTATCAAGGAGAGATCACCTCAACCAAAAGTGACCCTAATGGAAGATGGTGTTTATTTGCCAATAACTATCATATCCTATATAAACCTTTACTCGTTGTAAACATTTATAGTCCCTGCTCAAGCCAGCATCTTATTATCTATGACATATTTAATATCCTACCAAATTATCCAAATCATCTATCCATTATGGGAGGGGATTGGAACAGTTTGCTCAGCCCAGACAAAGATAGGTCACATATAGAGACTAGGCAATCTCAACATACTATAAAGAAACTAGGCAATCTCAACATACTACTCTAGCACTAGAAGAGTTACAAAACACCTTTGATTTAATAGATCCTTATATAAATTCCATCATGATAACACAATACCTAGATTCACCTTATTTTCAGCCAGACATAAAACCTGGTCAAGAATTGATGTCTTTCTAATTTCCCAAACTTTCACTTCCAATAGATTACACTATAAGGTCTCTCCTAGATCTATATCTGACAATTCCAAAATCAATATTTCCATTGACATCTCACCTTCTAACCTAAGATATTCTCACTTCAACAATTGGACCTTAAATTCTAACATTATTCAAATAGAAGAAGTAAAATAGAAAGTAAATATTGTCCTTGCCCAACTTGACAAGGATCTTATGTCTACTCAAATCCCCTATGATCTGTGATGGGCTGCTGCTAAATTGGTCATAAGAGGTCTCATTATTCAAAACTCCTCGTGGTATAAGAAAAACATCATCTTAAATCCAAACTGGAGACCCAAATTAAGGATATTGAAATAGATCTCCAGCATAAGTACTCAAAGGATTTGAAAGAAACAATGGCCAATTTGCAAAAACAATTGCACAAACTCTATCTAAAAACCTCTCATTCGTAGAGATGAGATCACTATACCATTACTCAGAATGGGCACAAATCCCCTCAAAAATCCTTGCCAGGCTAATCAATATAAAAAATGGACCTCCCAGGATTTAAGAAACCAAATATAAAGGATTGTTAAAACATAAAGATCAAGACATTGTAGAGAAATTTGAGGATATCTACCAAAACAATATAATCTCCCAAATGTTCACTCTAGAGACAAATTTGAAGAGTTTATGCATATGCTAAAATCCTCACAGCTTAATGACTCTCAAAAGAACTCCTTAAGATCACCCCTTCATTTAGAAGAAATAAAAACTGTGATTAATAAACTCAGAGTAGGCCAATCCCCTGGCCCAGATGGACACATGGTGGAATTTTACAAAAAACTCTCTGAGTCTGTCTCTAACATTTTATTAAAAATATTTAACTTTATCATTCAATATGGCATAACCAATAGATATTTAAATAAGTCAAAAACCATTCTAATTCTTAAAATAAACTCTGATCCCCTAGATCCAGCTAGCTATAGAACAATTGCCCTCATCAATATGGATCTTAAGATTCTAGCCCACATTACTGTAAACAGACTGAAAAGAATACTTCCTTCCATAATCTCCCATGAACAAATGGGTTTTATGCAGAATAGACAAATATGTGATAACACTCTTCTTTTAGATACCATCATAACACTTCTAGATAATTCTAGGCATCCTGGATACATCCTTACTGCTGATGCAAGTAAAGCATTCGACAGAGTAGACCTAACCTTCTTATTCAATGTTTTACCCTCTTTTGTAATCCCACAAGAATTCATAAACATAGTTAAGGTACTCTACCAAAACATCTCCACTGCCCATCACATAAATAAATTCAAATCCAACCCTATTCCTAATTTCTAATGGAACAAGACAAGGATTCCCCCATCTCTCTACCTTTTTAATCTTAATTTGGAACTATTGCTCTTATTTATATCCCAAAAAAACTTCCATCATATACCTAAAATCTTAAATATAAAACTTTTATATTCTGCTTTTGCTGATGATTTAAATTTATATTTTGAACTTCCCAGTACTGATCTCCCAAAAGTACTTAATTTGTTAGACTCATAT
Source organism: Protopterus annectens (assembly GCF_019279795.1). Lineage (NCBI taxonomy): Eukaryota > Metazoa > Chordata > Ceratodontiformes > Protopteridae > Protopterus > Protopterus annectens. The sequence goes on along the minus strand of NC_056733.1, from coordinate 1,564,238,222 downwards.
TCTAATATATCTAATTACAAATTAAATCCTAACAAATCATATATATTTCCTTTAAATCCTCTAGGCCATAAAGAATTCTACTTCCCTGATATTGAGATTAAACCCAAATGCCAGCTAAAATACCTATGCTTAAATAATACTCCTAACTTTAATGTGATCATTAAGAACAATTTGTTACACACATGCTATATGCTACTCTCTCAATCATTCCACAAAAATTCTTCACAAATGTAGAAAAAGCCATATCTAAATTCTTGTGGCACACTAAATCTGTTAGGATAAAATATGACAAACTTTTTTTTTATCAAAGGATAAAGGAGGCTTGGGGTTACCAGACTTTAAACTTTACTATAGTATAATAACTTCTAGCAGACTGATCCAAATAGTCAATTATGATCCTAAGCTGAGTTGCTGAACACCCCAATGGATCAAAATCTGGTACAATCAATTTAAATCCCTTGATATAAATCCCAAAAGTCTCCCCTTTCTTAATCTAAATAAAAAAACTCCCTCACAAAGAACCTACACCCTCTGATCAAACATATGATCCTAACTTTCCAAAATCTATTCAGATCAATACAACTTTCTAATATCCTTGCTGTCATTCAACCATTTCACTTAAATTCCAACCACCTGTTAATCAACAACCAACCATTGCATTTAACAAACTTCCCTCTCATAAAAGACATCACAGTTTGGGATCTATACAAACGGCAGGACACTAATATAACAGAACTAAGACAGAAACTTGAACTTCCAAAGAAATATGATAGTATTCTTACACTGCTCCTTTATCTATTAAAAACGAAGTTATCTTCTATTAAAATTGATCATGGGGATATTAACTTTGTTATCTTAATTCTCAAAACGCTAGCAACCAAGAATAAAAGGAATTAAAAGACACATAAACTAGTGACAAGCATAACATCTCAGAATGCCCTCCTATTTTCAACCTATTGGCAAGAAAAAAGTCAAGTGATTTCATATGAAAATAAAAGATAAGCTATTGAAAATACTTCTTCTTCTTTCAGGTTTTCCTGGTTAGGGGGTCACCATAGGGAAACTCCAGTCTGCTAATGATTGTCAGTAGATTTTTACGGTGCCAAAGTGCCAGCTCTATGCCCAACCTTTAATGAAGGCATGCCCTACGCATGTCTTTTGAATGCCACCCGACCTCTGGGAGGACATGCAGACTCCACACAAAAGGCGCTCCAGCTGAGAATCAAATGGGAGAACCTCTTGCTGTGAGGCGACAGCACTACTGCTACACCACCGCAGCTTATTAGCTATTGAAAATACGATCAAGCTAATTCCCTTTAAGCATTTGCTATACACCCAAATCATGATTAACAGTAACGCTTACTATACACCATCAATGCTAAATAAATTCAACCCCAAATATTCATCATACTGCTCCTATTGCCCAAATCAAAAAGCAGACACATTGCACATTTTCTGGAACTGTAAGAGAGTCTACAACCTATGGCATTCCTTAAGAGTAAGATTAGAAAAGATAGGATATGAAAAATCCACCTTCTCATGGGAAACAGCTATTTTACATATTACTACAACCAATCTTCCCAAAATTTTAAAACATATTCTCATCATTATGTGTGCCCTTATTAAATTATATATCACTAAAAACTGGATTTATAAATCCTTAATTTCATGGGAAGATTTTCATAATCTTGCTATTAAATTCATATCTTCTCATAAACTGGCAAATGCTGCTACAAAATAAAAGGAATACTACCAAAAATACTAGGGATACTTGCTGGACTTAATTCTTAAGAATTAAAATTTGGCATTACTCCAGCCCATTCTGGTAAGCTCATGTACTAACTTATCACAACATTATTCTTTCCATTATTTCTACATATAATTATTTTACAGTCTAGCTAGAATTAACAAGGAGTCTGCATACTTCACCTGCACATGTTATTATGATACACCCCTACTTTCATCTTCTTTTTATTGCTATGAAAATTTATTCAAACAGGTGTGACTTCTATTGTATATAGTGTACATAGTCCTAGGCATAGTTTTAATTTTTCTTTTTTTGAAATAACTGTCATTTTTTGTTTTCAACTCCTTGTAATTATTGTTTTATACATTGGTGTTAACTGTATTGTTCTCTTCCTTTGTGATGTTTGCATAGCTAAAAACTAAATATAAAGTTTTTAGAAAAAAAATAAAGCTGTTCAACATACACACATGTAGGGCTATCACTGAGCTTGAATGTGTACATCCACACACTCACACACCACTGTCAAATGCAGGTCACCTACAGACGCACACAGCACATCTCCATGGTCCATCTTACATGTTCCCCCCGACTCACACACATGCTGTCTACCATTTGGGCCAGCCTAGGCCTCCTGCATTCCCAAACAATACCCTGTGTAATTGATGATAACTGTGCCACATTCATATCATCCTTGACATCGATATAGGGAAATGAAGCTATGGGTCTGATGCACAGGCTGACTATATTACTTAATATGTGCTTGTGTAATGCTGTGTTGGGTCACCATGCCAGTTCTAGTGGTTAACAAGAGATACTGTATACTGGCATTTGTCACATGTATGCCACATAAATTTGTGGACCTTATGTGGTCTTTATGTTGCATGTTGTTAAATATGATGTATAGTTTCACAATGACAAATGTTTCACGGGCCTCTTTCTGTGTTGGTTACAGGATTCTGTTGGGATAACCTATGAATACATAATGGAAATAAAGCAGCACAAGATGACATGTTAGCACAGCGGGCATATGTCTTCAGCAAGGTGCAGCACTACAACTGCATGGCTTCATAGATTCATATGTGTATAACAGGCTAACAAGGACAATGTTGGCATTTAACATACTTATGCATTTCTAATTTGTGAGGTCTGCTACCCTTCATAAGTACCACCAGGGTTTTTGATGGATATGACACATCTACATATATCCTGTGTCCAGTACCAACAGCTGCCAGACAACAGTTATGATTGTTGTTTTCTGCATCCCAATGTGTAACCTGCACTTGATGTGTGTCACAGCAGATGTGTTTATGACATGCATGGGGGGCCTGTTTCATGTAGGATGTACTGCCTGTGTTATATACCTGTCTCACTAGCATGTACTATGCATACTACACTGATGTTGTTGGTGTGTAGCACAGAAGACATATGCATTAGACCTGTCATGGATACATGGAAGGTACACAGTGGTAACTGACAACTCCCTGTATGGAGCCATACACATCCCCCTTCAAAGTATTTCGGAGACAGACTACACATGTACGGTCCTGACATGGACTCCATAGGACATGTTCTCTACAATGTGTATTAGTGTACCTTGGAACCTGTGTGGCTGCTACAGTTGTATGAAATGCCTGTGTGGTGATGTGACAAGGGGGCTATTGCACACAAATATAGCTGTGATGACTGCCATGTTCAGTGTACGAGTGTGAGTCTGGGATGTATATCCCAAACCTGTCAGTATTGATTCTACAGCAGTGAATGCATCCAGATCTTCCTGACCAGTGACAGCTGAAGTCTACAGTACTCTCTGTGTTCAATTCATGCATCCCATGGTTCCATAACTTGTCTTAACATGGTCTAACAGGCTCACACAAACACATGGCTAAACTGAGGCTAGCACCACTTCCAATCAGTGCATACAGGACATGCTAAGGCACACACATAGTGCAGTACCAAGGTTATGACACATGGATTTATACACATATGCTCCAGGTGGGGTGAAGTGAGATTAGAACCCCTACCTATCTAGTCGTATACACTATAGCTCACAGTAACTTACTGCATGAACCATTTCTTACATCTGATATTACACTGTCAGCTGGTAGTCTTAAGGTGGCTGACATCATCAGGCCTTGTATTAGAGGGCAGTGTGGAAGCTAGCAGCAGGTTCCAGGGCCAAAGAGTGTGTATCCATTGCAGGTGGATAACCTATGAGGGAATGTCTGTTCATTTGCAGGAACATACACAAACACTCTGACACAGTCAAACACCAAGTGGGCTGGAGTGAGATTAGTACTCTTACCTATCTAGTGTTATACACTATAGATCACAGTACTCATCACATGCTCCACACATTAAATCTGTTGTATGTGTGACTGCAGGCACAGTACGTGTGTATTACACAAACTACACCTGTGTTGACCAGCATCTCTAGCCTGCAGTGTGATATTGCTTCATAATGTTATCTGCATCTAGTATCCTAGCAGTGGGATAACTGTAATTATCCTGGCTATGTGTGTGTACAGTTACCTGTATGGCCATATGCGGCTGCTTGCAGTTACATAGGCATCCCTGTGGGGACGGACAAGTTGCCCTGCCTGTATATGTGTTGACAACATTATACATTACAGCACCTGCTCACCTGTGTATGTATATGTGGTAACATTCAGCAGGCACAGCGGTCTGTGGGTAAGTGGAATTTTTACTGTTGCACCCTCAGCTTTGATATTTTGAGCAACAGTATGGCTGTGTAATAGTGGAGATTTACTCTCCATTATTAGGATATGTCAGACAATATGGACATCAATGCACATATTTCTATATATAACAGGGATGTTACATGCGTGTATGATATGTATATGTGTTATGTATCTATATGGGGAGTGTATGTATCATTTTAATATATATAGCTATATATATATCTGTACATATCTATTTTCACTACATAGCGATAGATATACTATGTATATGAGAGAGAGATACTGATATGTATACGTATATCTGTCTGAATATACATTTATACATAACAGGTCATTTTGATGAAGTGGCAACAGGATTGCACTCATTTTAACTAAGTGTATGGGTATGCTCAGTGTGACTGCCAGTACGAATAAGGTGACTCCAATCCACACCTACCTGTACTTCAGTCTGGGATTTTGCATGCTACAGACATTAACATCTGCCCCTGTTTCTGCAGTACTACTATTCACTCAAACTGTCCACAGCATTCTCCAGCTGTGTTTTGTCCTTAATCTGTGACTGCAGTTGGTAATGTTACACCACCAACAGACTGACAGTCTGCATACCTCTCAACTTTCCTGATTTCCACAGAATGTCCAGAGTTTTGCCTCATATGTTGGGTCTGCTCCCCATACATTTGTGGTCTTCTTGTTAAGTGTTGCATATTGATGTCACTACATTATACTACTTACTGGCATATATGTGTGTTTCAGATTTTATATCCTTCAGAACATATGTAATAATGCAACACCTTTACTTCCAGTGACAGTCTAGGTTTATGGGAACAATATTTGAAACCTGTCTCTATGTTTGGGTCTTTGTTCAGATATCTTGCAGTAAGACGTATGACAGTCTATGACCATACATAAGGTAGTAACCTTACATGCAAAACGTGAGTAATTCCAGACTAGAACCATCAACACAATCACCAATGCTAGCTTTCCTAGTCCACTGGGCCACTCAGGTCACCAGACAGACAGGAGTCATTCTTTACACAATCAACAGCATAAATATGTAGATTGTTATCTTGGGTGAGGAGAGACACACAATGGTGTGAGCAGTATCTATGTTACAGCCCTGAGATTGCCAGGTCCACTGATATACCATAGGTGATTTTCTGTTAAAGCAGTTGTATGGATACACTGCTGTGTTGGAGGTGGTGGAACAATGACACATGACCTGCTGGGATATACAGTAATCCAAATATTATGTGAGCCCACTGTTTAACATCTCCCTCATCTGATGTGGTGAATATTCCAACCATGAGGCATAGTGACTATTAAGGAATGCATACTATTGGACTGGGTATCTGTAGTCCCATGTGGATGTTACATCTGTCAAATTAGCCCACCATATTTCCTTGTAGAACAGCAGCAGATCCATACATATGCTATATTATAGTAATACTTACAATTAGTGTGCAGTTTAGGGACTTTCCTTGCAAAAGCAGCACTTGAGAGACCTGTAGTTCAGGGCTGACTCTGTGTGATGCAAGCCATACACAATCAATACATGGATAGGTACAGGTTATGTTGGATGCCTGGCATCAACACGTTAATATAGGTATGTGAGTAGGAGTAAAGTGTCAATCCCTAGGGTCTTAGGTTGTCAGTGCATGTACCATGCATCATCTCTTAGCCAATGCCAGGGCATACTGGGCATGCCTACATCTGCCTTAGGGCCATGATCAGGGGCTCCTCTACCGAGTCCTCTTGTGAATGTGGCTGTGGAGACCTAGGCACTGGAGGGGGACTGTGTATCCCTTCCCTTTGCCGATCCTGCTGCAGCTGTTTCTTCAGGATCATATTGTGTAGCATGGCACATACTGTGAACATATGTGCACATGTGGCTGGAGAGTACTGCAGGACTTCACCAAGCATATCGAGACACTGGAACTGTGACTTCACCAGCCCAAACACATGCTTTATGATGCTCCTAGTTTGTGCGTGTGCCTCATTATGGCATTTTTCCGTGACTGTTTGTGTATTTCTAATGAGTGTCATCATCCATGGTTCCAAGGTGTATCCAACATCCTCCAGTAAATGGGTGTGTGGGATGTCCTCCCAGCAAACATCCAGTGCAGCTGTGATGCATGCTAGATATGGGAATTGTGATAACTGCCAGGGCTGCTAGCACATACATTCATTATAATGCCCTGGGCATTGCACACAACCTGTCAGTTAATAGAGTGGTACCCCTTGCTGTTGATGTAGATTCTACCCTCCTCACCAGGTGGTACCTTACTGTGCACACAAGTGCAATCTATGGCACCCAGTACCTCAGGGTAGTGTGCTACATAGTAGAAGTGTTGCATATTGAAGGCCCTCCCCTCAGGGGTGAGGGAAAAATAAATGTGCTCACTGTCATGTGGTAGTATGGCATCCAGGACTTAGTGGAGTACCATGGATGCTGATGTCCCCAGTTGGTCTTTGGAAGGTACCTGTGCTATTACCCTAATGGCTGCACATAGCTTTGTTTCCACTGGGATAGGTTCCCCCCTGGGTCTGAATTGAGGACGGCAGAGCTCAATGAGTTCTTGTAGTATGTCCCTGTCCACCCTGTAGTTCTCTACAATCTCCAACTCATGTAGCTCCTGGAAGGTTACCCTGGGCCTGAACACTCTTCTCCTTCTCTGCCTAGGCCTATTCTCAGCAGCACCAGCAGCAGCTTTGACTTCAGCATCTTGCACATACAGATGTAGCAGACATGCAGCATCCTCTAACTTTCTTTCACTTAAAATTCCCAAGTCTCTACTTTAATGGTACAGAGTATGGGTGAAAATCAGAATGTAGGGTGCATTCATAGTTTATAGTGCTCTATTGTAGGTGCTGACTGTGTGATTGGCTACCTATGATGCATTCCACCTGCCAAGTACATCATTAAGAAGATTTAATGACCCTAGTTTAAGTGAAACAGGGGTCATCAGTAATTAATATGTCATTGCCTTTTAGATAAACTCAGCACAGTGATACGCCAGGCAAACACACAGAAACAAGCACCATGAAGGTAAACAAAGCTTATCAGTCACTGTACACAAGCCCCTGAAAAGTCATGCTCAGTATGGAAGAGCACCACACAAACACGCAAAAACATGAGCCCTGAAGGTAAATAAAGCTTAGCAGTCAGTATACACACTGGGCGGCCGCTGTGATGCAGCGGTTAGCATTGTCACCTCACAGCAAGAGGTTCATGGGTTTGATCCTTGGCTGGGGTGCCTTCTGTGCGGAGTCTGCTTGTACTCCCTGTTGTCATGTGGGTTTCCTCTGGTTTCCTCCCACATGCCAAAGAGATGCTGTAGGTGGATTGGGCACTCTACATTGCCCTTAGGCATGACCGTGTGCATGTGTGTGCCTTTGTGGAAAGTTGGGTGCTGGGTCTGCAACTCAGCACCGTAAAACTCCACTGCCAATCATGAGCAGACAGATGATCCACTGTGGTGACCCCTAACCAGGAAGAAGTCAGTATACACACACCCCTGCTGAGTACAGTGGCATGCTGCTCAAACAGGCACAGCTGAGCTTCAATGAGCTTACAAATCCTCAGACACATCCCTTCTTGATGTCAGCTAACTCTTCTGTGGACACCAACAAGGTTCTGTATCTACATGGAAGCATTTGTGCTATTCAGTAATCCCACCTCATTTGCATAAGTATCCATGCACATAACCTGGAAATTACACTGTTCCAGGCCCTACGCTTAACAACAGCACCATTCCACCATTGTAGATAACCAGGCAGGATCCTATAATACATTTCTGTTACATACTATTAAATGTGCTTTTTCCACTCTTTTTTTTCATAACAGCATGTTTGCACTCTGCAGCATGCTTCACAAACATACCTAGAGCATTAAAAAAAATACAATTATTTTAACTTATTTCCCTTACATTTTTGGACATACGGGGGATAATTTTGCTCATATCTGTATGTGCTATGCCCTTTCTGTCTATCTACCTCCGTTTTACAGGCCCTGTTGTCTGTCTAAAATCCTGTACACAGATTTTTTCCATGTACACTACAGACACTGACATGGAGTCTGCAGCGCTGCCTATCTGCTTGCTGGATCACTCATTTGGATAAGATTCACCTGCTTATCAGGTGATTTGCATGCCATACATACGTGTTGTTGCGTGTGTGCTCACTGCCCAGCTGTGTTTACTGAATTGCAAACCTGCTGACTTTCATGTAAGCAGTGTGCCACAATGCCTACATGGTAAAAAAGACTGTGTGGGCTTTATTAAATCCCCTCAGTGTAGTCATACTTGTCCAGTCTACTAGATATGCATTTAGAATAGTGATGTAGATGACTAACTCAATCGCTCAGGTATCCCAGCACAAGTGGATTAATTGTAAAACAGGATAAGAAGGCCCTATGACACCAGTCAGTTATTTAAACCATCATCCTATACCAAATACCTTAATTACATCTTTCTTAACTCATTAACACCTACATTGTGTGGAATGTCCCACCTCTAGTAGCCTATTGTATTCCAGAGCATTTTATGAAATAAATTTAAAAAGCATAAGATAAACAAATGTAAATATTTTGTAAACAATCAAAACATATTAAAACTGTAAAAATAGCAAATGTAAATATTTTGTGAACAATAAAAATTAAAACTGTTATAATAGCAATGTTATATCTAAGTATTCTTTATAGTGATAATAGTGCAGTCAGAGTCTTTTCATAAATACTTTAATGCATTAATATTCACACAAACCCCAAATTATATTTTTTGCTAAGCTTTCAAAAATTGTCATATTTTGGAATCTATACAACCTAGGCATATAATGATACAACATTTTTGTGAATGACACACATGACAACAAGAAATTCCTCTACAAGTACATTTTTATTAAGATAGTTACATAATATGAAATAAAGTTGCTTAAGTGTATAATTAGCAATATAAATAACACTGAATAGCTCTCAAGTTGTGCAACTTGAGTACAAATATCAAAGACAGTTTTTCTTCAACAACATCTAATATTTCACCTGATGTCATACTAGAGTGTGTATGTCACTTGGTTTTAAACATTAAGTACATATGAACATTTTGTTTATTTTCATAATTACTAACAAACAACTAGCAATATTTCAGGTGTTGTGTTACATAAATCAACATTGACATTGAATTTTCCTGTCTCTCACCATGGCATATCACACCATAACACTTAATAACATGTAGAACTCTCAGTTATGAAAATATGAACATACATATGAAAATATGAATAGCAAGTGACAAATAATGATTAATTTCTTTACTGCAGTACATATTAAATTAATCTTAGTGTCATTTTGTTAATAGCACCAAAAAACATCTGGATACCACAAAGTTATTGGTGTAAAATGAAGTATACAAAAAGGTGCTATAGGCTCAAATGAGTTGAACAGCATGTTAGTGTGTCATACATGTGCTTAATACAAAGGGATTATATGGATTGTGCAACTTTATCCTTCACATCCTTTCATTTTAATAGCCTTACAAACTTAAATCCGTTGTTAGGTTTACTTCTATATTAGAGTGAATATCTCATTCTTTAAATGACTCAGACAATTAAATAGCAGAATTCTGAAAACATAATATAAAGGGTATGTCTTCCACATACTCTTTCAGTTTGTGCCACACTGCCCTTTTACGGAAGTGATTAAGTACTCTGAACTGTGAAAAAGTTTTGTAAATGTCTTTCAGTTCTTTTGTACCTCAGATATTTCCCAGGATGTTGTTGAACATTTCCAGTTATCACAAAATCTTAGTAAATAAAGTCCTTGTTTGAATTGTTCTGTGTACATTTGTAACATTACTTGTTTATGTGATCAAAGATTTTCTTGCATACCAGTTTTTCAAATACCACGGATGGTGGACCATATTGGTGATTGGCTTAAAATCATTTAGATGATTGCATAAGCAAATGAATAATATTACTACATGTTTGTGTAGGACAGGGCAAGCTGCTGATGACAGATACAGATTATAAGTGAATGGAAGCAATTTATCAATTACCTTGGTGGACATTTGTAGAAATGAAAGGTAAACTTTGCAAAATGTAGTGCAACTTCTTTTGCTAAGTATTATTATCTGTTTAGCATTGATTTCCTTGAAATAGATACTTACACAAAATTTAGTGAGTGGGTTAATAGGGGATGCAAATGCAGTTGATAAGCTCTGGGACCAGAGGGGTTTGGTCAGTTAAATCATTAAGTGTATGGAGTAGGAATTATTCAAATTAGGTAACAAAATTAAGTTTTTGAGGATAGAGATTAATGAAAGATCTGTATGTCTGTCTTTATTACTATTTATATCACTTGAATAAAGTGACTGTTGATAATTTTTGAGAATAAATTGAATATATTCTTAAAACAATTTAATTTTTCATAAGAAACATCTTTAGCAGTGTTGATTACAGTTCTGTATTGTTTTTTTTAATTTCTGCGTAAGATTTGTGAATAAGGTATTGCTAGATGAGTATGTTTCATAGGTCTTTCAAGCTGCTTTCATTATTGCATTAATGGTCTGATTTGGGGTGTTATCAATGAACAATGTTATTCTCTGAGGTGTCTAATGACCACGGTATGGGGGAAAGATGACTTATTTGATATGAAAGAGTACACTTGGGATTTCTACTTCTATATTTGCTTATTCATATTCATTAATTGGTATTCCAAATACTTTCTATTTTTGCAGAGAGTTGTTTTTTTTTGACTGGACATATAAATAAAGCAGGACAGTGGTCACTAAGGTCATTTTATAAGGTTGCTCTTTTGAAATACCTGTCAGAGACATTAATGATTATTAAACCAAACAATTATTACTAGAAAAGCTTTTTTATATTTAAAAGAAATGAAGAGAGGATATGTCATTGCCATTTTGTTAAGACTTTTTTTTACTTTAATGACTCTTGCCACACTGAGAATCCTATCTCAAAAGTATTTTTTTATTTAGTAGGTTTAAGTGGCTAGACAGAGGGACTGAGCTAGTAAAGATGTGCAGCAGGTAAGGGTGATAAAGGATAATGAGGGAAACGTATTCACAAGCAAGGAAAGTCTGTTGAGCAGATGGAAAGAGTACTTTAAGCGGCTGATGAATGAAGAGAATGAGAGGGAAAGAAGGTTGGATGATGTGCGGATAGTAAATCATGAAGTGCTGTGGATTAGCAAGGAGGAAGTAAGGCTAGCTATGAAGAGGATGCAGAACGGAAAGGCTGTTGGTCCAGATGACATACCTGTGGAAGCATGGAGGTGTTTAGGTGAAATGGCAGTGGAGTTTTTAACTAGATTGTTTAATGAAATCTTGGAAAGTGAGAGGATGTCTAAGGAATGGAGAAAAAGTGTTTTGGTACCAATTCTTAAGAATAAGGCTGATGTGCAGAGCTGTAGTAACTACAGAGGGATTAAATTGATCAGTCGCAACATGAAGTTATGGGAAAGAGTAGTGGAAGCTAGGTTAAGAAGGGAGGTGATGATTAGTGATCAGCAGTATGGTTTCATGTAAGGAAAGAGCACTACAGATGCGATGTTTGCACTGAGAGTGTTGATTGAGAAGTACAGAGAAGGTCAGAAGGAGTTGCATTGTGTCTTTGTGGATTTAGAGAAAGCATATGACAGGGTGCCTAGAGAGGAGTTGTGGTATTGTATGAGAAAGTCAGGAGTGTCAGAGAAGTATGTAAGAGTGGTACAGGATATGTACGAGGGTAGTGTGACAGCGGTGTGGTCTGCGGTGGGAGTGACGGATGCGTTTAAGGTGGAGCTGGGATTACATCAAGGATCAGCTCTGAGCCCTTTCTTATTTGCAATGGTGATGGACAGGTTGACAGACAAGATCAGACAGGAGTCCTCTTGGACTATGATGTTTGCAGATGACATTGTGATCTGTAGTGAGAGTAGGGAACAGGTGGAGGAGATCCTGGAGAGGTGGAGATATGCAATAGAGAGAAGAGGAATGAAGGTCAGCAGGACTAAGACAGACTATTGTGTGTGAATGAGAGGGAGGATAGAGGAATGGTGAGGATGCAGGAAGTAGAGGTGGCGAAGGTGAATGAGTTTAAATACTTGGGATCAACAGTTCAGAGTAATGGTGAGTGTGGAAGAGAGGTGAAGAAGAGAGAACATGCAGGATGGTGTGGGTGGAGAAGAGTGTCAGGAATGATTTGTGACAGATGAGTACCAGTAAGAGTGAAAGGGAAGGTCTACAAGAGGGTAGTGAGACTAGCTATGTTATATGGGTTGTAGACAGTGGCATTGATAAAAAGGCAGGAGTCAGAGCTTGACGTGGCAGAGTTGAAGATGTTAAGATTTGCACTGGGTGTGACGAGGATGGACAGGATTAGGAATAAGTATATTAGAGGGTCAGCCCAGGTTGGAAGGTTTGGAGACAAAGCCAGAGAGCTAAGATTATGTTGGTTTGGACATGTGCTGAGGACGGATGCAGAGTATATTGGGAAAAAGATGCTAAGGATGAAGCTGCCAGGTAACAGGAAAAGAGAAAGGCCTAAGATAAGGTTTATGAATGTGGTGAGAGAGGACAAGCAGGTGGTTAGTGTGACAGAGCAAGATGCAGAGGATAGGAAGAAATGGAAACAGTTGATATTCTGTGGCGACCCCTAACGGAAGCAGCCGAAAGAAGAAGAAGTGTTGTTACAGGAGGGAGTAAAACATGGTTTGTTAACAATATCAATAGTAAATGAAAGTGCTATACAAATGTTGATATGCATTAGTGAGAAGTTAGGGAGCGGCATCAGACATTAAAAATTACAGTATGGGGTGCTTGATATAAAAGAGAGAGACATTTATGAGATGAAGTGGTAAGTAGTGAAGTAACTAACAAAGTGTATTAGGAAAAGAAAAGTGGTTATGCACACTTGCTGCTAGCAAGCACTTCGTAAGGTTGAAGGAGAGTGATATGGATGAGAAGGTTTAGAGAGAGATGTGCTGTTAGATGTCCAGCTAAACAGAAGGATTTAGTTCTAGACGTCAGCTAGTGGTAAGTGCTAAAAAGAAGAGATCCTTTGAAAACAAAAAGTGACTTTTACTAATGAAAACAAAAATGACTGTTACTAAGGTAACTAATGAATGCAAGAATTTGTTAAATGTAATTAATTCTGACTTAAACAAAGTGTGAAAAGATCCAATATGGCACTATCCCTCAAGTTCGTGATTCATTGTTGTATCAGATTTTGAAAGGCATACCCCTTATCATCTTCTCCTGGAATACGTCAGGCTATAAAGCAAATAACAAAATGGGACATCATAGCTTTGACAAAACTGCTTTGCTAAACTTGCATTTGGTGTTTAAATTTTATTTTTCAGTGGCTTACTGTCCCTCTAAATGCTTCCTTTACAGTTCTCAGTGGCTTATTTTTCCTCTAAATGTGATGTAGAGAGGAAGTAATATATATATTTTTATGCAGGTGATTCTCTGTCATACTTGCACAAATGTATCCTTATACTATGTATTGTCTTTTATATGTACTTCTGGCTTATACTGTTCAAGAATGTAGACACTGAGGCCCATGCAGTAGATGTGTGAGGCTAATGTCAAGCAATATCTAATACTTAAATAGCTTTCCCTTTTTTCTTTTTCTGTTCCTTGGAGAAAATTGGCACCTGTATCTCCTGGATACCACTGGATCTTTCATTGTCCAGTCAGGAAAATAACTTTAATTTTAGCATGTAAATGGATGTTCCTGTTTTCTGTGTTGCAAACCAGATTAGAAATTAGAAAATTATGGATTTCATCACAATCCATAAGGGAGTGTTAGCATATTTTTTATAATAGAGTTAAGGTGATATTCTGTAGTTTTCCTTAAGCTTATTGTAGAGATTATGTTATAGATATGTATTTATGATTGTCAGGATGCTTGAATTGTTAGATTCTTTTTGTAACTTTGTTTATGTACATCACACTTTGACAGTGATTTTTCATTACTTATGGATTTCTTGCAGGTATTGTTTAGCGTACTGTTACTATTGAGATACTCCTTTGAGCACCAAGATATTCAGAGGTCAGTTTGTCATATTAACATATTAAATTATCTGCAGCTTTAGGGCTAATAACAACATAATGCATCATATTCCACAAACTTTACTGAATATGTCCCACTGTGTAGAAAACCAAATTTCATTATGACAGTAAAACAAAAAAATAAGGTGAATATTATTTAAAGGTTTACTGACATCTTAAACAAAAACACTTATCAGTTACTTTGAGTAATTAATCTAGCAGAATGTTATTGTCTTGCATTTTCCTGGTTTCCATAAATCATGGTTAGAATTTCAAAACTGCTAGGTCTCTCATGAAATGAAACCTTGTAATTGAAATGGCTGCATTGATTTTTCACTTCAAATTCAATATGGCAGATTGGGTGATAGTCTTTGATAGGTAGAGAGACCAACTTGGATTTAAAAATAAGTACTTTTTGCATTTATTGAAAGATATCTCTGTGGTACCATAAGACTTGATATGTTAAACAACGTGAGTAACACGGGGATCTAACTAGCACTTATTTTTATAAAGAAAAGTATCAAACCCTTCTGTTCCCAGAGTTTTACCTGCCTTAAAAGAACTTGCATTGTGTCTCTTGCAGTTGCACAAAACTGATTTCATATTCTGATAGCAAGCTGGAATAAAGGATTTTAAAAACTGTATAATGTTTGTCTCTGTATGTGGGGTACTACAGTCATATACTTCAACATGAGTATAGTAAAATGGCTAAGATATACATTGGGATGAGTGGAAGTATTATATTACTGTTATATAAAACAATATTGAACAATAGCAGAGTAATGAATATGCCATGAAACTTCCAATACCATGAAACCTAGCATCACTGGTTGACATAAAAGATCCATCCACTCTGGCACATTGACAGTACTACAACTGTTATCCACATATCCCCTAAAGGGACAGCACAAACATCCATTCATATTCTACAATAAAAATATAGAAGCCCTTTTATGCACAGGAAAGTGGGGAGAAAACAAGGGTGGAGGGATACAGCCCACCTCGATAGCCCACCATGCAAAGCCTGTTCCCCTCTTTTCTAGGATCACAATATGCTAAATTAATAAAAACATATTAATAATATTCACTCCTATGATAAAACTTTCTGTACATACAAGAAATAGTCCAAACTGAGCAGGTCAAGTATGAGATCAGACAGATGACTTATCCAAAAGTGTCTTAATGCTCAATAATATGTTAACCTAAAGCCAGGGCTGCTCTAAACACTCATTGTTTAGGAAATTTCAGAGAGCTTCCCCAAAATTATAGAGAGAATAAAATAAGGCCAAGACACTTTTAAAATTATAACCAACCAGCAGACAGTGGCCCCTGGGCATGTAATTTTCATGCACAATAACATTCTAAAATTTCTGATAAGAGACGTCTCTTCAGCAGTCGGCCTACATCATTACTACCAAGGTGCAAAATAATTACCTGAGGTATGCCAATCACATGGATCAGATCCTTCAAATAAGACAAAAGCTGAGAACACCTTAACTCCAAGAAACCTTTCCAAATCACTTCGAAGGTAGAAGAATCAAGATCTAAGTTTAATCCGTTGGGCTAAATAGCTACTGTCTAACTGCTCTGGAAAAGTAATAATGTCCCAGAATGACCACCTGAACTATA